>NW_028318724.1:1005000-1305000 GCF_062004578.1 Staurois parvus
GGGGATTACATCAAGAGGCGTAAACTGAAGGTTTTGCCATGGCCTTCACAATCTCCTGACCTCAACATAATTGAAAATCTATGGATAGACCTTAAAAGAGCAGTGCGTGACAGACAGCCCAGAAATCTCAAAGAACTGGAAGACTTTTGTAAGGAAGAATGGGCAAAGATACCTTAAACAAGAATTGAAAGACTCTTGGCTGGCTACAAAAAGCGTTTACAAGCTGTGATACTTGCCAAAGGGGGCAGTACAAGATATTAACTCTGCAGGGTGCCCAAACTTTTGCAGACGCCATTTTTTGTTTTCTGTTATTTTGAAAGTGTAAATGATGGAAATAAAATCTAACTTTTGTTGACATATTATAAAAATGTCTAATCTGTAATTTGATGCCTTTGAGATTTCACCATCTTTCCTTGGCTTCTTTATGCACATTAATACAAATTTGTAGCTGGGGTGCCCAAACTTTCGATCCCCACTGTATATTGTACATTCATATCTGTCCCTAACCCTCAAGGGGCATAGAATCTAAGGTCCCTAACTCATATTCATACACATACTAGAACCAATTTAGATAGGGACCAATTAACCTACCACCATGTCTGTGGAGTTTGGGAGGAAGCCAGAAAACCTGGAGGAAAGCCATGCATGCACAGGGAGAACATGCAAACTCCAGGCAAGTGGTGCTGTGGTTGGGATTTGAACCAACAACTCTAGAACTGCCAGGTGGAAGTGCTAACCATTTAGCCACTGTGCTGTCCCAATATAATTTCTTTTAATCTCCTAGATTGTAAGCTCGAAAGAGCAGGGCCCTCGATCACCTCATGTTTTGCATTGTATTGGTATTGTTCTGTCACATGTTCTGTCCCCCTTTGTAATGTACAGCGCTGAGTGAACTATTGGCGCTTTATAAATACTGTATAATAATAATAATCATGGTTAGGTTAGGCCTTTACACAAATAAGACTGAACGCATGTCGAGGTATGTACGCAGGCTAGCTATTGTTCTAAATGGTGCTAGTTTACATCTGTGTAATGTGCAGTGTTCTTTTTATGATGTGTGGATACACCTTATAGGACCTATTTGTGACAATGGTAGTGTATGAAGTGTCATGATTATCAATAACTCATGTGAAAACTCCAGGGAACAGTGTGAAGCCTAAGTAAAAGTACAAATCCAGGCAATTTTATAAAATATCCCATCAGCATGCGGATAAACTAAAATGCAGCTCCTACTGCAATACTCACCTCCTTTCTAGTGCGGTCCCATGCAGTAATCCCATTCTACAACTAAACACTGAAGGGCTTATTTACTAAAAGCTGGAAAATGCAATATTAGGCTCACTCCTGCATAGAAGCCAATCAGCTTCCATTTTTTTAAAAAAAGCTTAATTGAACAAGCTGAGGTTAGAAGTTGATTGGTTTCTGTGCGAAAATGAGCCTGATTTTGCACTCTCCAGCTCTAGTAAATAAACTCCTGAGCTTCATTAAACTTGGAAGACCAAAGACATACTGTAAGTGCAGGGAATCACAAACCCACCCCTTGAGGGGTTGTCACTATGGCACCATGCAACTACAGTGTAATAATGGAGAGATCACTCTCTGCATCATTTAGGGCCATTTACAGCAAGAAGAAATTCAGAAGAAGTATATGACATCATGCCTGAAGACATCTGGAAAAAGTAAGCATTAAAGCAGAGGTGTCAAACTGGCAGCCCTCCAGCTGTTGTGAAACTACAAGTCCCATCATGACTCAGCCTTTGGTAGTCATGCTTGTAACTGTCAATCTTGCAATGCCTCATGGGACTTGTAGTTTGGCATTAGCTGGATGGCTGCCAGCTTGACACCTGTGCATTAAAGTATTACTATACGCAGGATCCTGCATTCACTATATCTGGTCTCCCACAGTACACACAACATGGAAATGCAATTATTTTAGAAAATATCAACTGCTAAATACCTTCTCTCAGCAGATAGGGCAGTCTTGTGACTTCAGCAGAGCACTGGTTAAAGCTTGGAGGAGGAGTTTCTTTCGCTCTAGCAGAATGTGAAACCTCTGACCCTCTGTCTGGACAGTGCTGATTGGCCCTGTGCTGATCACATGCACTCTCCCAAGAAAAAAAAAATCTCTAGCAATACACACCAAACTGAGCATGTGCATGTGACCATGGGTTGAGTCTGTATCAGGTGGTCATTTAAACAAGAGAAGAGGCAGAGAAGTCAGGATCAAACACCCTTTTTACACAATGCAGAGTATTAACCCCTTAGGTTCCACAGTGAGTATAACAAGCATGCTTTACTGCATATACAGACTGATTTTACTGTTGTGGGTTTAGCAACACTTTAAAAAAAAGTAAGGAATGGTAATGTTAAGGAGGAGGAGAAAGAAGCAATAAGAGGCCTGACGGCCTGAAGGACGAGTCCAGAGTTACTCTTTAACCACTTCTCTACCACCCTATAGCAGATATACTGCTACAGAGTGGCAGGGGTGCAAACACACACACACACACACGAGATTTTGCATTTCCGGGTAGAGGGCGCGTGCGAGCCCTACCCATGCCGCCATTCGTGGCTGCGGCTGTCAATCACTGGGTCCCGGCCGGTAATTATCCGCCGGTGGCTGGTGATTACTAAGTATCTCCAATGTTTTGTTTACAGTCTTCCTCCGTCAGCACGGGCACACTGCTCTGGATGGCTGTACACAGCACAATCATCCAGAGCAGTGTGCTTACAGTGAAGCACACACCTCTTTGCCCCCTAGTAAAACGCTCCCTACACATTGTTAACCCTTTGATCGCCTCTCATAGTACAGTGTCAGTGTTTTTTTAGCACTGATCACTGTATTGGTGTCACTGGGGATGTCGGTGACACCAAATCAGTTCTCCCCCAGTGTCAGAATGTCAGCCACAGTCCCGCTAAAAGTTGCTGATCGCCGCCATTACTAGTAGAAAATAAATCTCAATATCTATACCGCCATTTGTAAACACTAAAACTTTCACATAAAACAATTGTTGGTCTTTTTTTTTTTTTTTATAGGCAAAAGACTTAAAAAAAAAAAAAAAAAAAAAAAAAAAAAAAAGGACAAATTTAATTTGGGTGCAAATTTGCATGACCGCACAATTGTCAGTTAAAGTAACGGAGTCCGTAACACAAAAAATGGCCTGGTCAGGAAGGGAGGTAAATCCTTAGGAGGAAAGTAGAAGTACAGTCAATCCAAACTATACTTTTCTTTTTTAAAAACTTTTTTATACTTAAAGCGGAGTTCCACACGAAAGTGCAATCTCCGCTTCTTTGCCTCCCCCTCCTCCCTTTTGGGGGGGAGCGGGTACCTGGTTTTGACAGGTACCCGCTCCCACATCTGGCTCAGTTCGCTGTGGCAAAGTGACCCAGAAGTTGGACCCCCTCCTTGCTCCTGCAAGTGAAAGTTCCCAGGAGACTGCCAGACCAATCAGGAGGCGCGACACGACTTGCACATGCACAGTGGGCACCAGGCTGTGAAGCCGCAAGCTGTCACAGCCTGGTGCCCACAGTAGAGATGCTGGTGCCATGGAGGACAGAAGGAGGGAAGGGACTGCGTGGGTGAGTACATCTCTGGACAGGTAAGTGTGTATTTATTAAAAGTCATCAGCCACAGTTTTTGTAGATGCTGACTTTTAATAAAAACAAAAATGGTTGGAACTCCACTTTAAACCTGATTCCACCCCCACTCTAAACTTAGTCTAAATACCCTGTAAAGGAAAGATGTCTATATTTACTTATGTCTGGTTACATGATCTCTCCAGCGGCCAGCTTCACTGAAGAGGAGAGATAGCTGACAAAGGCTTCAAAGCCTAGGCAATTATGTCACTAATAGACTTACTATGGGGTGTGTTGATGGCTGTCCCTCCTACACACTGAAGCTGGCTCTGAGGGGAGTCCATGTGACCAGACCAGAGCATCCTCAGCATAGTTAAAGTGGAGTTCCACCCAAAAGGGGAAGTTCCGCTTTAAAGATTGGTCCCCCACTCCCCATTAAGGGTTGGCACCTTTGGGGAACTTGAGGGGGGGGGGGGGGAACAGGTACCCGAAATTGACAGGTACCCGCTCCCACTGCGATCGCCTAGGCGATTGGAAGTGGAAGTTGTCCTCCTCCCTCCCCGTAGTCTTGTGGGACACATGACAGGTACCAGAAGATGATGGGGCCATTCAGGAAGTGCAGTGCTACTCGGGCATGCGGAGTGGGCACCCGGCTGTGAAGCCGCAGGATGCCGGCGCCTGAAATAATGGATGGCCTGTGAAACGGGCTGTGGCGGGGGCACCACAGGATCATGGGCAGGGGCGCACTGACAACTCATGGGGCCCCCGGGCTATAGGGGGATCATGGGGCCCCTGTGTCCTTGCCCACACTCAAAAAAGCCTATAAAAAAAAAAAAACCCAGCAGCTTTTCTGACAAATAAACAGAACTAAATGGATTTGTTTCTGAATGGCTTCATTGAAACAAAGGCAGTGGGAAACCTAGAGATGGCAAGTAACTGTTTGTTTTAAACATCATTTCATCTTGGGGCAGCACTTGAAATGATGAAACTATCTGACATAAAAGCTTAGGTCAGGTGCATTTGCAATAATAGATTTTTTTACCTACGGTATACTCCGATTTCTTTCCCATTCTTAAAAAAAAAAAAAAAAAAAAACACTTTAATCACAAAATGTAATGCATGTTATCATTTGATAGATCGCTACATCTATTTATGTATTTCAATTTCCAAAGAAAGAGACAGATAACTGTCATTATTTATATCAGCCATATCTAACTAAAAAGACATTTAGGTACTCCAAATAGTACAGACCACACACATTTTGTAGTCTATAAAGTTTAAGTACAGATGTGACCTCAAATAATTAGCCAGAACACAGACTTGTGTACAGGAACTAGTAGAGTTGATGCACAGTATTCAAAGTGTGTTTTTTTTTCCTGAAGAATGCTTGTATTCTGAAAGAATCAAACATCAGTGACATTTACGAACAGCTTTACTGTCCTCCAGATAACCACATGACATACAAAAATCATAGCTGGTCACCAGCCACCAGTTAATTTTTTTGTTACTTCCAAAAAACAGTATCATTTCAGGGCTAATAGACCACCCTGTTCTTTATTTAGGCAGGAGACAAAGGCTGATTCAAGGTTCAGAATGTTCACGCGAAAAAGTTAAGATTCACTTTGATTGTCTAATCATGTGAAAAGCAAATTCCTGCACATGATAGGATAATCAAAATTAATCTTCACCTTTTTTTGAATGACAAACAACTCATATGATACATCAGCCTAAAAATATACACATAAAGTTTCAGGTTTTGTTGCTGTTGATATTAATGGATTAAAAAATAAAAATATAACAGCAATACTATACATTTATGTTCAATCTTTCTGTTGTAGGTGAGGTGATTGTAGCCATATTAGTGCATTTGCGACAGAAAAAATTGAGTAGTCTGATACTTTTTTTATTTGCATTAACATACAATTTTGAGGACAAGCTTTTGGGGAGTGTCCCCTTCAAGGTCTGCTTGGACCTTGAAGAAGGGGACACTCCCCAAAAGCTTGTCCTCAAAATTGTATGTTAGTGCAAACAAAAAAAGTATCACAGACAGTACTCAATTGTTTCTGTTGTAGGTGACAAATTGTTCTACAAGAAAGCAAATGTATTTTAACCAAGTTTATCAGTATCTGCAATGTTAGCTCCGGGCACTGCCATTTAAAAAAAAAAAAATCCTTGCAGTATTCAGACCTGTGTCAGTGTCCGTACCTCATGTATAGCTAATGGGATGGTCTCTGCAAATGTCAGGTTTTGTAAAGAAAAGGCGCTAAAACTACAGCTGATTATTGGGGCAATGAAAGTATGACATCAAAATATAAAAGAGATTTTTGCATTTTCCTACCTACTCTGTATTCCGCTCCAGTACTAAGCAAATATAGAATTTGCCATTGCCGTCTTCTCTTTCTGAAAATGCTAGTTGCCTGGCTGTCATGCTACTCCACTGCTATCCACTCAATGTCTTGTGGCATTACCCTAAAACTCATATGCAGATCAGTTCTGACTGCACTCTGAGCTTCTGATCTCCATGCTTGTTCCAGGTCAGTGACTCAGAGTAATGAAGCTACAGGATCAACATGACAAGCAACTATTTTTTTCAGAAGACAGAAACAACCAGACAACCAGTATCCTTAAAAGAAGGTCAGCAATAACAGTCCCTGCTTTTCCTCTTAGCACAGGCTTCTTTTACAGGTAAGCTGAGATTTAATATATGCAACGTTATTTATTTGCTTTAATTGTACTGTGTATCTAATAAAAAAAATTCAAAACATAAATCATGCATGAACTTTATTGTATTTACTCAAAATATGTTTTAAGTAGAAATAAAATATGGTATAATATGGATTCCACACATCATGTTTACAGAGATGAGAGCAGACCACACAAGTTGTACATTACAAAGTTTATGTACAGATGGGATGTGAGTTAATGAAGCAAACCACTGAATAAAGTACCATAAAATGTGAACAATACTTGTATTCATACAATGTGCATTTATTAAGGCAGATTTTCCTGTGGCACACTTGCATCCCTGAATAAAATCTAAAGAGCTGCTTTAAAAAAGAAATAATTATCACCTTGTTTTTAAATATCCAATCAGGATTGAGGAAAAAGTCTCCTTTACATGATAGGGTTGTTTGGTCAAGGGGACAGGGAAATACTCATATAGAGAAAATATATTTTATTTAACTAACGATAAAAATGATAAAAACATGCATTTTGGATCTATACAGGGCTTGAAAGGGGGTTAACTAATTTAAAGTAAAAGAAATTAAAACACTAGGCAGTAAATAAAGATTAAAAAATTGTCAGATCATGCAAATCTAATGAGGTATTCAAATTTCAAAAATGAAGGAAACAGGCATATTCGTGCAGTTACTGCAAGATAAGTCCCTTGTTCACTTTCAGGTTCTCAGATAAACTGGAAAATCAGTTCTCTTATTTTGACAAGCAATGTTTTCATTTTTTACCATGAACCATAAACATAACATTGCAACATGACTCAATGACAGGAACCCTCTGATTGGTTACAGCAAACTAAATGTACAGTAAAATATCTAAATTGTCTGAAATGGCAAGCAATTGTCTTATTCAGTTGGATTTGCACTAAGGTGTTAGGAAAATTATTTTTAGCAGGCAGTTTAACATGCATTTTACTTTGTTTTTCTAAATTTTATTGTGTATTTTGTGCATATTGCTGCATACTTAAGGAACACTAAACAGCAATAAAGCACGTACAAGCACAGTAAAATACAGAGATCATGATGCAGACTAAAAAACATTTTTTTTAAAAAAAAACACCATACCTTAAAAAGGACATCTTTTTAGATCAGTTTTTTTCTTAAAAATTAAGGAAACTGATCATAACTATTGGGGACGATTTCCTAAAAGAGTACTGGCTATCACTTAGCAAAATGTAAGCTCACTTTGCAAAGTGAATGTTAGAAGATAATATGAAGCTATGTTCACTTTAAATAACCATTACAGCAAGGAAAAAAAAAAAAAAAAAAACACAAACAGTCTGGCCGATTGAAATTAACACACTACACTGAGCTCACCAAACATTACTATTTTATCCATTTATTTATTTAATGTACTTATATAGCGCTGTCAATTTATGCATTTATCTGCTCCTTTAGTAAATTCAACCCCATATTATCTATCCACATATATTGTATGTTACCATAATTTTCCATCCTTAAAACTACATGTTGTAGTTATATCTTTCTGGTCGTTTTACATTGTAGTCTATGGAAATCATATCACAACATCAGATCTATTTTTCCTTTTTTTTGTTGTGGTTTCCGATTTTCTTTCAGTATTTTTTAAGCAATGAAAATGTGACTAAAACATAAAGTATTAAAATGCAAAACTGATTAAATACTAAGAAAAGAAGGATGAAACTTCTCCAAAGTAATTTGAATTTTTTCTGTCTTTATTCCTTTTGTGAAGAATCAGCATTTTAATTAAATTTTTATTCCCCACATTGTGAAAGAACTTTTTTAGCATATAATCTAATAAAACTACACCAAGGCTAGGATTAAAGAATTACTAATGTTAAAGACAGAAAAGATTGCCCTACAGACAAAATTGCTGTTTTGTGCTGAAGGGCAATGAGCGACAGATTACCCTAGGTTCACACATAAGCGTTTTCTTCAGCATTTTGCAGATATGCAGTATAGTCCATTTAACATGATTTCCTATGGGACATGCTCACATCTGTGCGTTTTCACCTGGTGCGTTTTTTGGTAAGATTCAGGGACTTTTTTGAATGCAAAAAGTTGTGTTTTTGGTTCTACAGACTTCAATGGAAATGCTGCAGAAAAGCATGTATTGCGTTTTTCATGCGTTTTTGCCAGGTTTATGATGCGTTTTGCATTTTAAATCTGCCGAGCAATAAGAAAAATTAAAAAAAAAAAAAAAAATGGAAAAAAAACCTGCAAAAACAGGACAAAAACACAAAACGCAATGCAGAAAAAGCTCAAACGCAACCTGCATAGGGGTAAACCTAGCCTTAATGAATCACCTACACACATTGAAGGTTATGGAAGAGATGAGAATAATGATTAATAAACTGCAGCGAGCATGATAGTGCAAGAACAATGCCTAATTGGTAATCAGAGCTCTTGTGAAAACAAACGTGACTCAACACAGATATCAAGATTTTAGTAAGAAAACGAAGCTGCTAATAATTGTAGCTCTAGCCTAAACCAGAATTTTTAGCCCACTAGGATGAAGTCATATCGCAGAGAACAAGGACAGCGGGAAGCATTTTAATGAACACATAAAATGTAGCTAAACATATCAAATTTATTTTGATAACATTTGTGTCGGTTTAAGCTTAATCTAGTGACTTATTTTGATTAACGACATCAGCTCCTGCACTTGTTTACTCCTTATTGACCAAAGAGTCTTTTACATTTCAGCTACAGGCCTATGAATATGTGGATTTGGCAGCCATTTTACCAATTAGCTTAGATAAAGTAGTAATACATATTGGGGAGATTTACTAAAACTGGTGCACACCGAGTGTGGTGCAGCTGTGCATAGTAACCAATCAGTTTTTAACTTTAGCTTGTTCAATTACACCCCGGTCGCACTGGGTGCGACTTGGCATGCAATTTGCATGCCATGCGACTTGCAAATCGTATGTCAAGTCGCACCCTATTGTCCGCAATTACAGCAGTCAAATCAGTGCAGTTCCTACTTGGTCGGAGCCGCACCGATTTCTAAAGAAGTACATGCACTACTTTTTGTGCAATCTGCGTCAGATGTTTTGCATATCGCACCTGAAATTGCCATGTCCCCTCACTGTAAGTCACACGATTTCAAAGTTAGGCTTGGTGTGACAGTAGACGTAAGCTCTGACCGGGGCAGACTGACCATTTGGAAACTTGGGCACTGCCCGAGGGCCCGGGGTCAGTAGGGGCCCCAAGAGATGCCCCTGGTACCTTTTTCATAGGCTTTTTTGAGTTTGGGCAAGGACACAGGGGCCCCATGATCCCCTATTGCCCCGGGGGCCCCATGAGTTGTCAGTCCGCCCCTGGCTCTGACAATATAACCTGGAAGCTGATTGGTTACTATGCACAGCTGCACCATATTCTGTGTGTACCAGTTTTGGTAAATCTGCCCCACAGTATTTTTTTTTTCTGGACACACAAGACTTTTTATTTCTACGCAGACAAAAAAAAAAAAAAAAAAGATATCAAAGTACAAAAAAACTGATTTTTTTTTCCCAGTTTGACCAGTATAGCTTGAAAACAACACATGTTGCTGCAGAAAAAAAAAAGTTGATTTTTATTATTTAATAAGACACTAAAATTAATCATTTTTATCTCAATTGCTAAGTTGCTGAACTAGTATTATGTGCAACTCAGTGGATAGTACACATAGAAGCACAAGCTAAAATAACCTGAAAACAATTACAGTATACTGCTATAATCTTTACTTGAATGAAGCCTGCAAACTCTGCTTGCAGGCTTTGTCTATAAAGGAGCTGCAAACTAGAACCAGTTTTGCTGCCAATCATAGTTATTTTGCTAGGAACTTTAAGAAGCAAAAAGGCATTCCAGCTATGTCCATGGTATTTAAATTACTTTTTTTTTTTTAGTTTAGTACAACCAAGATTTTCAAGGGTTAATATCCCCAAAACTGACAAAGGCAAAAGAAAGCAGACTCTACCTACAAATGACATGTCACGTTTAGGTGGATCAACCTTTCTGATGATTCAGTAAACTACTTACAGACTTTTAGTTCATTTATTTGTGTTTTAATATTTGCTACCATTTTCTACTATATTCGGAAGCTAATAATTATACTGGGCCAACCTTTTTGGCACCGTCATTCATTCTTTCTTAATTGTTCTTTTTTTGCAGTAAAGTAGGACTGTGGAAAAATAAATAAAATGTCACGTTTGTCCACAGCATTATATTGAAATTCCCTGTTTTTTTTTTTAATATTTGAAATCCTTTTGTATTTAAAAAAAAATGTTTCAATTTTCAATTTACCCTCCCAATGCTGCAGCACTGTCCCCAAGCACTGTCCCTCTCCCTAGCACTGCCAGTCCTCCTTGGGTGGAACGATACCCATATCATTCTGCCCCTTTCCAGTGAGTTCAGCTACGGGGCCATCATTACATAGACTGAGCTTACAATACTCCACATCTGATGTGATTACTTTAGAGCTGCTCAGTCCACAGAGAAAGCTCGCCCCCCTTCCCCCCACATGGCGCATACCCTAAAAAGCTTCAGCTAGTACTTTAGCCATTACTGCATGCCATGTTCACCACCTCCCACCTCTAACCCCACCTACCCACCACTGCTATTGCTGGAAAATCATGGCTGTGAAAATGACATCTGGGACTTCCTTGATAGTCACTGCTGTGTAAAAGCAAGATTCTGAACAGCGTTTTTATTGGATTTACATTGATGTTACCCCATATTGTTTCTTTCAGGTGTAAATCAAATGGGTGACATTTCATCTGCATATGATGTCTGTTAACCATACAATTAAAAAAAAAGTCTGTTTGTATTTGACCTATTAACCCTTGTTTAACCCTCAATCAGCCCTAATTAACTCATTTCTCCTTTATTACTTTACTAAAGATTTATTTATTTATTTATTTATTTTTTTATCAACAACATTTCAACTTTATTTTTTACTTTATTCATTTTGTTCAATAACTATTTATTACTGCATTAAAAAACAACAACTCTGGAATACTTTGTACCAGAATCCTAATTTTAGCATCATTTACCATCATTAGAAATAGAGCAACTTATTGAATAACATTTATACTTTATGTACCACAATTTTTTTAAAACACTGGTGCTTTTTTAAGTGTCATGGATCGATGGCTAAAGGTCGCATATAGAAAAAGGTTTATGAATAACTTTCAAAAGCCTTGTTTGTCCGTGTAACCAAATTATATATATATATATATATATATATATATATATATATATATATTTTTTTTTTTTTTTTATTTCATTTATAAAGGGGCATAAGAGTGTGAGAGCTAAAGTAAATGACACACAAGTTAAAGCCAACTACAATTTTTAAAGTAGTTACAGCAGCAGTTCTGTAACTGTCACTTTTACTCACTAGTTTGGTCTGCATATATGTGGAGAAAAATATAAATAAAGGCACAAAAAATGTAAAAGTTTTTTCTATATAAAATACTATTACAAATATTAATTTTTTTGTAAAGCATTGCGCAAACTGTTATATAAATATATAAATCCTGTAAAATAATAATAGTAATAATCATCATCATCATCACATACAGTTACTAGCATACAATTTTTTTTTCAACATTGATCTGGTGAACCTGTGTTTGGGTCACATAGTCAGTCATGTACAAGGAAATTTCATGTAATGGGAACTGTTCTGCATGTAAATGGATGGTTAGGGAGCAATTGTTCTTTGATCTGCTGTACATTTTTTTTTTACTTTTAGTTTTTTCACTTTTACACTGTTGTCAGTAGAGGTCACTGTTGCCACAAAAATACATCCTTCACCTAACTAGGGCTCCAGTAGCAGCTGTTTGGGACATCAGTGCAGTTAAGGGATATCTCATTACTGTTTGTGGTAGTTGCTACATATTTCAAACGATGTGATACAAAGGAAATAACAGATGACATATGGTCACAACTTGAGAAAGAATATTGCTTTTCCAACGATGGGTCTCACTGATGTCATAAAAACAGACGTATTATGAAACCGCTTTTTTGTCCTTGAGTGCATTATATTGTAAAAGAGAACATGAGGTTTTAATTTAGTGAAGCAACAATTTGTCTCATCATAGATGTCTGTATTTGAAGGCTGTGGAATCATTTGTCAGCAATCCTTACAGGGGCACGACTGCATTAAAATGTAGATCAGACCAAACACTCACATTTTATTGTTATTAATTTTATTTGGATTTATTCACTAATAATGTGTCTCTCTGAATACAGAGTCTCTCAGTGCGGCACTTACCTGTCAGTTAAATTGGTCTTAAACCCAAAACCAAAAATGTGTTATGTTGCAGCTCACCAGATGTAGTGGCTGCATTGGTTTCTTTTCTTTGACTTTCTGCTTTCTGTTTTCACCTGGTGATCTGAACAGTAACACACCTCCCATATTAGTGAGACACCATTTTGGAGGAATGAGCACAGGAGGCACAGCAGACAGCAACATTGTCAGTCTGAGGGGAGGAGAGCTGCAGATTTAAATACAATAACATATTGAAGCCAAACTCCAGCTCACACTTTATAATCAGTTAAAGCTAACATTTTTTTTCCTTTTGGGATAAAGTTTTTGCATGAATAATTAAAAGCTGAATCATTCTGCTGGAGAGCTTGTGCTTGTGAAAACAACAGACTTGCTGGCTGGATCACCAGATGAAAACAAAAGAAATAAAACCTAAAAAATAAAAGTAATGCAGTTATCACATCTAAGAATTGCTAAGCTGCAATATAATAAATGGTTTTTTGGGGGGTTTAATACTGCTTTTAGTGCCATATTTGATTAAAATGTCTGAACTTAAAAAAAAAAAAGGGACAATGAAGCCAATAAATTCAAAATATGACAGGACTCCCCAACTGTAGTCACAGTTTGGGATAATGTGCAATCTGGAAATGCTTAGTTTTAACAGAAAATTGAAAATAAATTTAGAGGTAATGGAAAAAAGAAATCATAATGGTTTTAGGCGACCAAATCACCAAGAAAAAAACTCATATCCTCAGTTTTTATAATGGAGCGAAACCCAATGATTTCACTGTTTCTCAAAACAGTTACATTCAAGGCATGCCATGAATGATAACTGTCAACATTGCTTGTGCTCTCCTGCAAACTGTCAAGCCATCAAATGGCTGGTGTCATAGCTGATCACGTGTAGAACCAGGACAACTGCAGCCCAGAGGCTAAGATGGCGGCTGCCTTGGCTGTAAAGGGAGGAGGGTTTTGTTCTGCTATAATGATCAATTCATTTTTGTACTTCCTACCTGTGTGGTTGATTAGTCCATTGCTGGTTCAGACATACAGTAGATGTTCTACACTGATTAAGTGTTATTACTGCAATTAGAGATGAGCGAAGTATTCAAAAATTTGATTCGACTGATTCGGCGAATTCGTGGAAAAATTTCGATTCGAGTCGAATATATTCGCTGTGAATTTAACTTAAAAAAGGGTGTTTCTAGGCTTCAGAGAGACTTAATATTAGTGCAGAACACTGTACCTTTAATTTAAATGCCCTTGGAGTCTGCTGGGGAAGAGAAATAATACTGTCAGTCAGTATGACATGCAGATGAGTGCCGTCGATCTTAGAATCACCGCACACTTCACTCATTTGGGCAGTCACGGGGCCAAAACCAGAGTGTGGAGCCACAGTGTGGCGGTGGAGGCAGCAGCAATGGGAGGCCATACAGCACCCTATGACAAAAATGGAAACCACCAGCAGTGTGAGGAGACCTGAAAGTGGCACATGGCAGAGTGTGGCGATAGAGACAGCAGCAATGGGAGGCCGTACAGGGACCCATGACACACTCTGGACCTGGCAGCAGCATGAGGAGGCGGTACAGGGGCCCATGACAGATTACGGGCCTGGCAGCAGCATGAGGAGTCGGTACGGGGGCCCATGGCAGATTACGGGCCTGGCAGCAGCAATGGGAGGCCGTACAGGGACCCATGACACACTCTGGACCTGGCAGCAGCATGGGGAGGCGGTACAGGGGCCCATGACAGATTACGGGCCTGGCAGCAGCATGAGGAGTCGGTACGGGGGCCCATGACACACTCTGGACCTGGCAGCAGCATGAGGAGGCGGTACAGGGGCGCATGACAGATTACGAGCCTGGCAGCAGCAACTTGGACAGGAGGACGTTCAGCTTCTGCACCGTCGGGTGCGTGCTCGCAAACTGTTGTCTCTTGGAAACGGATTCCAAGAAAGACTGCTGACGGAATCCGTGAAGAGGAGTAGCAGGAGAAGGAGCATCTGAACGAGCGGAATATGCCAACAAGCGACAACAGGGGCCCATGACAGATTACGGGCCTGGCAGCAGCATGAGGAGTCGGTACGGGGGCCCATGGCAGATTAGGGGCCTGGCAGCAGCTATGGGAGGCCCGTAATCTGCCAGCACCCTATGACAAAAAATGGAACACACCAGCAGTGTGAGGAGACCTGAAAGTGGCACATGGCAGAGTGTGGCGATGGAGACAGCAGCAATGGGAGGCCGTACAGGGACCCATGAGAGACTCTGGACTTGGCAGCAGCATGAGGAGGCGGTATAGGGGCCCATGGCAGATTAGGGGCCTGGCAGCAGCTATGGGAGGCCCGTAATCTGCCAGCACCCTATGACAAAAAATGGAACACACCAGCAGTGTGAGGAGACCTGAAAGTGGCACATGTTTGGGGCATGATTCATGGCGGATTTAGTCAGTTGTGTCAGGAACTGGTGGTTTGAAATCCAGACTAATCCACGCCTGATTCATTTTCACAAACGTGAGTCTCTCCACACTTTGGGTGGACAGTCGTGTCCTCCGCGGAGTTGCAATACCTCCTGCCGCACTAAACACGCGCTCCGATGCCACGCTACTGGCCGGGCATGACAGCCTTTCAAGGGCAAATTCAGCTAGTTGGGGCCAAAGGTCAAGTTTCGTTGCCCAGTAGTCAAGGGGATTGTCTACCTCGGTTGGCAGGGTGCTGTCCAAGTAGGCCTAAGCCTGTTGTTTGAGGTCCTGCTCCAGGTCCACCTGATGCTGCTGCTGCTGCTGCGGCTGGTTAGTAGTTTCCTCACTGCGCTGGTGAAGAAAGCTACTCATCATCGACTGCAGACTGAGGCAGCCGCTGCTGGCGGAGCTGCCACTGCTCCTACCACCCCACCCCTCCCCTGCTGCCATGGCAGCGGAACGCGAGCGCACAGGGCCACAGTGTCTGAGGATGGACGTTGGCGCATAAAGGCAGAGACCAGCTGACTACATAGGTGGTTTTTATAGTACGTTATTTTGGCCTCCCTCTCAGCAGGTGTGAAAAAGGCCACCATTTTTGAACGGTAGCGAGGGTCCAACAAGGTGGACAGCCAAAAGTCATCCCTCTGTCTGATGGTTATTATTCGGCTGTCGCTACGCAAGCAACCGAGCATGCTATGGGCCATTTGTGCCAAGGAATGCGAGGGACTCCCTGCCTCCATCTCCACAGCATACTGCCACGGTGCGTCTGGGTCCTCTGTCTCCTCCTCCTCCTCCTCTACCAGATGCTCCTGCTCCTCCACTCCTGTCCGCTGAGTGGAAAAACCACCCATTTCACTCAAAAATTCCTGAGCACCAATGTCCTCCTCTACCTCCTCCTCTTTTTCCTGTCCTGCCCCCACAGGGGTCATGTGGCGTTGAGATCTGTGCGCCACGTCTACCGCACCCTGACCAGCCATTGTTAACAGCATTTGTTCCAGAACGTGCAACAGAGGAATGACGTCGTTCATCCCATAGTCCTGCCGACTCACGAATAGCGTGGCCTCCTCAAAGGGCCTGAGCAAGCGCAGGTGTCACGCATGAGCTGCCAATGGCTGACATCTAAGTTACACAGGGAGTACCTTTATCCGCTTTTAACATCAGGAAATCTGTGATGGCCTTTTGCTGTTCGTAAAGGCGGTCTAACATATGTAGGGTTGAATTCCACCTTGTTGCAACGTCACAGCATGAGGAGTCGGTATAGGGGCCCATGGCAGATTAGGGGCCTGGCAGCAGCTATGGGAGGCCCGTAATCTGCCAGCACCCTATGACAAAAAATGGAAAACACCAGCAGTGTGAGGAGACCTGAAAGTGGCACATGGCAGAGTGTGGCGATGGAGACAGCAGCAATGGGAGGCCGTACAGGGACCCATGAGAGACTCTGGACCTGGCAGCAGCATGAGGAGGCGGTATATAGGGGCCTATGGCAGATTAGGGGCCTGGCAGAAGCTATAGGAGGCCCGTAATCTGCCAGCACCCTATGTCAAAAAATTCAACACACCAGCAGTGTGAGGAGACCTGAAAGTGGCACATGGCAGAGTGTGGCGATGGAGACAGCAGCAATGGGAGGCCGTACAGGGACCCATGACAGACTCTGGACTTGGCAGCAGCATGAGGAGGCGGTATATAGGGGCCCATGGCAGATTAGGGGCCTGGCAGCAGCTATAGGAGGCCCGTAATCTGCCAGCACCCTATGTCAAAAAATTTAACACACCAGCAGTGTGTGAGGAGACCTGAAAGTGGCACATGGCAGTGTGGCGATGGAGAAAGCAGCAATGGGAGGCCGTACAGGGACCCATGACAGACTCTGGACTTGGCAGCAGCATGAGGAGGCGGTATATAGGGGCCTATGGCAGATTAGGGGCCTGGCAGCAGCTATAGGAGGCCCGTAATCTGCCAGCACCCTATGTCAAAAAATTCAACACACCAGCAGTGTGTGAGGAGACCTGAAAGTGGCACATGGCAGAGTGTGGCGATGGAGACAGCAGCAATGGGAGGCCGTACAGGGACCCATGACAGACTCTGGACTTGGCAGCAGCATGAGGAGGCGGTATATAGGGGCCTATGGCAGATTAGGGGCCTGGCAGCAGCTATGGGAGGCCCGTAATCTGCCAGCACCCTATGTCAAAAAATTCAACACACCAGCAGTGTGTGAGGAGACCTGAAAGTGGCACATGGCAGAGTGTGGCGATGGAGACAGCAGCAATGGGAGGCCGTACAGGGACCCATGACAGACTCTGGACTTGGCAGCAGCATGAGGAGGTGGTATATAGGGGCCCATGGCAGATTAGGGGCCTGGCAGCAGCTATAGGAGGCCCGTAATCTGCCAGCACCCTATGTCAAAAAATTGAACACACCAGCAGTGTGTGAGGAGACCTGAAAGTGGCACATGGCAGAGTGTGGCGATGGAGACAGCAGCAATGGGAGGCCGTACAGGGACCCATGACAGACTCTGGACTTGGCAGCAGCATGAGGAGGCGGTATATAGGGGCCCATGGCAGATTAGGGGCCTGGCAGCAGCTATGGGAGGCCCGTAATCTGCCAGCACCCTATGTCAAAAAATTGAACACACCAGCAGTGTGTGAGGAGACCTGAAAGTGGCACATGGCAGAGTGTGGCGATGGAGACAGCAGCAATGGGAGGCCGTACAGGGACCCATGACAGACTCTGGACTTGGCAGCAGCATGAGGAGGTGGTATATAGGGGCCCATGGCAGATTAGGGGCCTGGCAGCAGCTATGGGAGGCCCGTAATCTGCCAGCACCCTATGTCAAAAAATTGAACACACCAGCAGTGTGTGAGGAGACCTGAAAGTGGCACATGGCAGAGTGTGGCGATGGAGACAGCAGCAATGGGAGGCCGTACAGGGACCCATGACAGACTCTGGACTTGGCAGCAGCATGAGGAGGCGGTATATAGGGGCCCATGGCAGATTAGGGGCCTGGCAGCAGCTATGGGAGGCCCGTAATCTGCCAGCACCCTATGTCAAAAAATTGAACACACCAGCAGTGTGTGAGGAGACCTGAAAGTGGCACATGGCAGAGTGTGGCGATGGAGACAGTAGCAATGGGAGGCCGTACAGGGACCCATGAGAGACTCTGGACCTGGCAGCAGCATGAGGAGGCGGTATATAGGGGCCTATGGCAGATTAGGGGCCTGGCAGCAGCTATAGGAGGCCCGTAATCTGCCAGCACCCTATGTCAAAAAATTCAACACACCAGCAGTGTGAGGAGACCTGAAAGTGGCACATGGCAGAGTGTGGCGATGGAGACAGCAGCAATGGGAGGCCGTACAGGGACCCATGACAGACTCTGGACTTGGCAGCAGCATGAGGAGGCGGTATATAGAGGCCCATGGCAGATTAGGGGCCTGGCAGCAGCTATGGGAGGCCCGTAATCTGCCAGCACCCTATGTCAAAAAATTGAACACACCAGCAGTGTGTGAGGAGACCTGAAAGTGGCACATGGCAGAGTGTGGCGATGGAGACAGCAGCAATGGGAGGCCGTACAGGGACCCATGACAGACTCTGGACTTGGCAGCAGCATGAGGAGGCGGTATATAGGGGCCCATGGCAGATTAGGGGCCTGGCAGCAGCTATGGGAGGCCCGTAATCTGCCAGCACCCTATGTCAAAAAATTGAACACACCAGCAGTGTGTGAGGAGACCTGAAAGTGGCACATGGCAGAGTGTGGCGATGGAGACAGCAGCAATGGGAGGCCGTACAGGGACCCATGACAGACTCTGGACTTGGCAGCAGCATGAGGAGGCGGTATATAGGGGCCTATGGCAGATTAGGGGCCTGGCAGCAGCTATGGGAGGCCCGTAATCTGCCAGCACCCTATGTCAAAAAATTGAACACACCAGCAGTGTGAGGAGACCTGAAAGTGGCACATGGCAGAGTGTGGCGATGGAGACAGCAGCAATGGGAGGCCGTACAGGGACCCATGACAGACTCTGGACTTGGCAGCAGCATGAGGAGGCGGTATATAGGGGCCCATGGCAGATTAGGGGCCTGGCAGCAGCTATGGGAGGCCCGTAATCTGCCAGCACCCTATGTCAAAAAATTGAACACACCAGCAGTGTGTGAGGAGACCTGAAAGTGGCACATGGCAGAGTGTGGCGATGGAGACAGCAGCAATGGGAGGCCGTACAGGGACCCATGAGAGACTCTGGACCTGGCAGCAGCATGAGGAGGCGGTATATAGGGGCCTATGGCAGATTAGGGGCCTGGCAGCAGCTATAGGAGGCCCGTAATCTGCCAGCACCCTATGTCAAAAAATTCAACACACCAGCAGTGTGAGGAGACCTGAAAGTGGCACATGGCAGAGTGTGGCGATGGAGACAGCAGCAATGGGAGGCCGTACAGGGACCCATGACAGACTCTGGACTTGGCAGCAGCATGAGGAGGCGGTATATAGGGGCCCATGGCAGATTAGGGGCCTGGCAGCAGCTATGGGAGGCCCGTAATCTGCCAGCACCCTATGTCAAAAAATTGAACACACCAGCAGTGTGAGGAGACCTGAAAGTGGCACATGGCATAAGAGACTGTGGACCTGGCAGCAGCATGAGGAGGCGGTATAGGGGCCCATGGCAGATTAGGGGCCTGGCAGCAGCTATGGGAGGCCCGTAATCTGCCAGCACCCTATGACAAAAAATGGAACACACCAGCAGTGTGTGAGGAGACCTGAAAGTGGCACATGTTTGAGGCATGATTCATGGCGGATTTAGTCAGTTGTGTCAGGAACTGGTGGTTTGAAATCCAGACTAATCCACGCCTGATTCATTTTCACAAACGTGAGTCTCTCCACACTTTGGGTGGACAGTTGTGTCCTCCGCGGAGTTACAATACCTCCTGCCGCACTAAACACGCGCTCCGATGCCACGCTACTGGCCGGGCATGACAGCCTTTCAAGGGCAAATTCAGCTAGTTGGGGCCAAAGGTCAAGTTTCGTTGCCCAGTAGTCAAGGGGATTGTCTACCTCGGTTGGCAGGGTGCTGTCCAAGTAGGCCCAAGCCTGTTGTTTGAGGTCCTGCTCCAGGTCCACCTGATGCTGCTGCTGCTGCTGCTGCTGGTTAGTAGTTTCCTCACTGCGCTGGTGAAGAAAGCTACTCATCATCGACTGCAGACTGAGGCAGCCGCTGCTGGTGGAGCTGCCACTGCTCCTACCACCCCACCCCTCCCCTGCTGCCATGGCAGCGGAACGCGAGCGCACAGGGCCCACAGTGTCTGAGGATGGACGTTGGCGCACAAAGGCAGAGACCAACTGACTACATAGGTGGTTTTTATAGTACGTTATTTTGGCCTCCCTCTCAGCAGGTGTGAAAAAGGCCACCATTTTTGAACGGTAGCGAGGGTCCAACAAGGTGGACAGCCAAAAGTCATCCCTCTGTCTGATGGTTATTATTCGGCTGTCGCTACGCAAGCAACCGAGCATGCTATGGGCCATTTGTGCCAAGGAATGCGAGGGACTCCCTGCCTCCATCTCCACAGCATACTGCCACGGTGCGTCTGGGTCCTCTGTCTCCTCCTCCTCCTCCTCTACCAGATGCTCCTGCTCCTCCACTCCTGTCCGCTGAGTGGAAAAACCACCCATTTCACTCAATAATTCCTGAGCACAAATGTCCTCCTCTACCTCCTCCTCTTCTTCCTGTCCTGCCCCCACAGTGGTCATGTGGCGTTGAGATCTGTGCGCCACGTCTACCGCACCCTGACCAGCCATTGTTAACAGCATTTGTTCCAGGACGTGCAACAGAGGAATGACGTCGTTCATCCCATAGTCCTGCCGACTCACGAATAGCGTGGCCTCCTCAAAGGGCCTGAGCAAGCGGCAGGTGTCACGCATGAGCTGCCAATGGCTGACATCAAAGTTACAAAGGGGAGTACCTTTATCCGCTTGTAACATCAGGAAATCGGTGATGGCCTTTCGCTGTTCGTAAAGGCGGTCTAACATGTGTAGGGTGGAATTCCACCTTGTTGCAACGTCGCAGATCAGGCGATGCTGTGCAATTCCGTTCTGCCGCTGCAGCTCAAGGAGGGTGTGCTTTGCGGTGTAGGAATGGCTGAAATGCATGCAAAGTTTACGTGACATTTTAAGGATGTCTTGCAGTGGGATGGTGGATTTTAGGAACCGCTTGACAACCAGATTGAACACGTGAGCCATGCATGGCGCATGGCACAACCTTCCTTGACGCAGAGCAGACACCATGTTCTTTCCGTTGTTGGTCAACATGGTTCCGATTTTGAGTTTGCGCGGGGACAGCCATCTGTCGATTTCTCTGTTCATTACACTGAGAAGTTCCTCCCCTGTGTGACTACGTTCGCCAAGGCATACCAGGTGCAGCACAGCGTGACACCGTTGCGCCCTGCACATGTGATATGCCGGTCGGGTAATGGGACTTGGCACGGGGGTGGCGGCTGAGGACACGGCGGAAGAAGAGGTGGTAGAGGCGGACATCTTTGCCGGACCAAGGACGTGCAAACGTGGAGGCAAAAGCGGCGTGACCTGTCCAAGTTGCTGGTGCGGCTGTGACGGCACCACGTTCACCCAGTGGGCCGTAAATGACATGTACTGTCCCTGACCGTAGTTACAGCTCCACACGTCGGCGCTGCCGTGCACTTTGGCAGAGACCGACATGCTCAAAGACTGGCCCACCATCTCTTCTACATGTGAATGCAGGGCTGGCACTGCCTTTTTGGCGAAGAAATGACGGCTTGGCACTCTCCACCGCGGCGTGGCACAAGCCATCATTTCTCGGAAAGGTGCTGAGTCCACCACTTGGAAAGGGAGGGACTGCAGCACCAGCAACTTGGACAGGAGGACGTTCAGCTTTTGCACCGTCGGGTGCGTGCTCGCAAACTGTTGTCTCTTGGAAACGGATTCCAAGAAAGACTGCTGACGGAATCCGTGAAGAGGAGTAGCAGGAGAAGGAGCATCTGAACGAGCGGAAGATGCCAACGAGCGACAACTCCCCTCAGCAGAGGTGTTGGAGCCTTGACTGGCTGATGGAGGGCGATTGACGTTGAGTGACGGAGCAAGTAACGGAGCGGGTGATGGAGCGGGGGCTGGGGCGGGCAGAACCGCCGTATCTTTATCACGGTTTTCCCAGGCCACCAAATGGCGACGCTGCATATGCTGCCGCAACGCTGTAGTCCCAACATGGGCCCCCTGGCCACGCTTGACTTTCTGGCCACATAGTCGACATATGGCTACGTTTACTTCCTCGGGCGGCCTGACAAAAAATTGCCACACCGTCGAGTAGGAAACTTTGCCCCCGATACTCCTCACTGGCTGACTGCTGCTTCCTCCATGCACACCGGCACCACTACTGGCCGTGGTGGTAGGCTGCAGTGGAGCTGGTGCTCTACTCCGTGGCCGTTTGGCTCCACTGACACTGCTGCGACCCTGCTGCTGTCTCCTGGGCAACCCACCGACTGTTTCGCTCGCTGCCAAGCTGCCACCCTCTTCTCCTGATGATGCGGAAGAAATTGCCTGATGACGACGAGGCTGCCAAGTGCGATCAACCTCCTCATCATCAAGTAGGGTCTCCGCCTCACTACTAGCCCCCTCGGCTGTGTCTGGGTCAGGAGACAGACCTGTCTCTAGACCGGCTACCAAGCCACTCTCCTCGCCACTACTTCTTCGCCTGGCTGCTGAAAAGGCGGATGTCTCCCCCCGTTCCTGACCGCCTTCTGTTAGCTCTTCCTCACTGTACAGTGGGGCTGAGCCCACAGCATGCGATACTTCGCTTGGTGAGGGAACACCAAAGGACAGGGGCAGGTAGAGGACACGTGATTTCAGTGGGCTTGGTCCCGGGCCATGCCAACTAATGGTTGTGTCTGACGTACCCACCGACCGTTGGCTGTAGGTGTCAGAGGTAACCTGGGAAGAGGAAGACGACCGAGCCAACCAATCGACGACGGCAGGGTTGTCGGTGGAGACACGACCGCTGGATGACACCGGGAGCACTGGCCTCTGGCTGCGAATAGTGCTGCCTCGACCCCTTCCTCTGCTGCCACGTCTGCTCGCTTCTAAAACATTGCCTCCTCTGCCACTCCTCTGCATGTTGTCTGACATACTCTTTAATTCAACGATTCTGTGTCCCTGAGTAACAATTCTGTGTCCCTGAGTAACAATTCTGTGTCTGTCCCTGAGTAACAATTCTGTGGCCCTAAGTAACGGTTCTGTGGCCCTCAGTAACAATTCTGTGTCCCTCAGTAACAATTCTGTGTCTGTCCCTGAGTAACAATTATGTGGCCCTAAGTAACGGTTCTGTGGCCCTCAGTAACAATTCTGTGTCCCTGATTAACGTTTATGTGGCCCTAAGTAACGGTTCTGTGGCCCTCAGTAACAATTCTGTGTCCCTGAGTAACAATTCTGTGTCTGTCCGAGTAACAATTCTGTGGCCCTAAGTAACAGTTCTGTGGCCCTCAGTAACAATTCTGTGTCCCTGAGTAACCTTTCTGTGGCCCTAAGTAACAGTTCTGTGGCCCTCAGTAACAATTCTGTGTCCCTGAGTAACAATTCTGTGGCCCTAAGTAACAGTTCTGTGGCCCTCAGTAACAATTCTGTGTCCCTGAGAAACAATTCTGTGGCCCTAAGTAACGGTTCTGTGGCCCTCAGTAACAATTCTGTGTCCCTGAGTAACAATTCTGTGTCTGTCCGAGTAACAATTCTGTGGCCCTAAGTAACAGTTCTGTGGCCCTCAGTAACAATTCTGTGTCCCTGAGTAACCTTTCTGTGGCCCTAAGTAACAGTTCTGTGGCCCTCAGTAACAATTCTGTGTCCCTGAGTAACAATTCTGTGGCCCTAAGTAACAGTTCTGTGGCCCTCAGTAACAATTCTGTGTCCCTGAGTAACAATTCTGTGGCCCTAAGTAACGGTTCTGTGGCCCTCAGTAACAATTCTGTGTCCCTGAGTAACAATTCTGTGTCTGTCCGAGTAACAATTCTGTGACCCTAAGTAACAGTTCTGTGGCCCTCAGTAACAATTCAGTGTCCCTGAGTAACAATTCTGTGGCCCTAAGTAACAGTTCTGTGGCCCTCAGTAACAATTCTGTGTCCCTGAGTAACAATTTTGTGGCCCTAAGTAACGGTTCTGTGGCCCTCAGTAACAATTCTGTGTCCCTGAGTAACAATTCTGTGTCTGTCCGAGTAACAATTCTGTGGCCCTAAGTAACAGTTCTGTGGCCCTCAGTAACAATTCAGTGTCCCTGAGTAACAATTCTGTGGCCCTAAGTAACAGTTCTGTGGCCCTCAGTAACAATTCTGTGTCCCTGAGTAACAATTCTGTGGCCCTAAGTAACGGTTCTGTGGCCCTCAGTAACAATTCTGTGTCCCTCAGTAACAATTCTGTGTCTGTCCGAGTAACAATTCTGTGGCCCTAAGTAACAGTTCTGTGGCCCTCAGTAACAATTCTGTGTCCCTAAGTAACAAATCTGTGGCCCTAAGTAACAGTTCTGTGGCCCTCAGTAACAATTCTGTGTCCCTAAGTAACAATTCTGTGGCCCTAAGTAACGGTTCTGTGGCCCTCAGTAACAATTCTGTGTCCCTAAGTAACAATTCTGTGGCCCTAAGTAACGGTTCTGTGGCCCTCAGTAACAATTCTGTGTCCCTCAGTAACAATTCTGTGTCTGTCCCTGAGTAACAATTATGTGGCCCTAAGTAACGGTTCTGTGGCCCTCAGTAACAATTCTGTGTCCCTGATTAACGTTTATGTGGCCCTAAGTAACGGTTCTGTGGCCCTCAGTAACAATTCTGTGTCCCTGAGTAACAATTCTGTGTCTGTCCGAGTAACAATTCTGTGGCCCTAAGTAACAGTTCTGTGGCCCTCAGTAACAATTCTGTGTCCCTGAGTAACCTTTCTGTGGCCCTAAGTAACAGTTCTGTGGCCCTCAGTAACAATTCTGTGTCCCTGAGTAACAATTCTGTGGCCCTAAGTAACAGTTCTGTGGCCCTCAGTAACAATTCTGTGTCCCTGAGAAACAATTCTGTGGCCCTAAGTAACGGTTCTGTGGCCCTCAGTAACAATTCTGTGTCCCTGAGTAACAATTCTGTGTCTGTCCGAGTAACAATTCTGTGTCTGTCCGAGTAACAATTCTGTGTCCCTGAGTAACAATTCTGTGGCCCTAAGTAACAGTTCTGTGGCCCTCAGTAACAATTCTGTGTCCCTGAGAAACAATTCTGTGGCCCTAAGTAACGGTTCTGTGGCCCTCAGTAACAATTCTGTGTCCCTGAGTAACAATTCTGTGTCTGTCCGAGTAACAATTCTGTGGCCCTAAGTAACAGTTCTGTGGCCCTCAGTAACAATTCTGTGTCCCTGAGTAACCTTTCTGTGGCCCTAAGTAACAGTTCTGTGGCCCTCAGTAACAATTCTGTGTCCCTGAGTAACAATTCTGTGGCCCTAAGTAACAGTTCTGTGGCCCTCAGTAACAATTCTGTGTCCCTGAGTAACAATTCTGTGGCCCTAAGTAACGGTTCTGTGGCCCTCAGTAACAATTCTGTGTCCCTGAGTAACAATTCTGTGTCTGTCCGAGTAACAATTCTGTGACCCTAAGTAACAGTTCTGTGGCCCTCAGTAACAATTCAGTGTCCCTGAGTAACAATTCTGTGGCCCTAAGTAACAGTTCTGTGGCCCTCAGTAACAATTCTGTGTCCCTGAGTAACAATTTTGTGGCCCTAAGTAACGGTTCTGTGGCCCTCAGTAACAATTCTGTGTCCCTGAGTAACAATTCTGTGTCTGTCCGAGTAACAATTCTGTGGCCCTAAGTAACAGTTCTGTGGCCCTCAGTAACAATTCAGTGTCCCTGAGTAACAATTCTGTGGCCCTAAGTAACAGTTCTGTGGCCCTCAGTAACAATTCTGTGTCCCTGAGTAACAATTCTGTGGCCCTAAGTAACGGTTCTGTGGCCCTCAGTAACAATTCTGTGTCCCTCAGTAACAATTCTGTGTCTGTCCGAGTAACAATTCTGTGGCCCTAAGTAACAGTTCTGTGGCCCTCAGTAACAATTCTGTGTCCCTAAGTAACAAATCTGTGGCCCTAAGTAACAGTTCTGTGGCCCTCAGTAACAATTCTGTGTCCCTAAGTAACAATTCTGTGGCCCTAAGTAACGGTTCTGTGGCCCTCAGTAACAATTCTGTGTCCCTAAGTAACAATTCTGTGGCCCTAAGTAACGGTTCTGTGGCCCTCAGTAACAATTCTGTGTCCCTCAGTAACAATTCTGTGTCTGTCCCTGAGTAACAATTATGTGGCCCTAAGTAACGGTTCTGTGGCCCTCAGTAACAATTCTGTGTCCCTGATTAACGTTTATGTGGCCCTAAGTAACGGTTCTGTGGCCCTCAGTAACAATTCTGTGTCCCTGAGTAACAATTCTGTGTCTGTCCGAGTAACAATTCTGTGGCCCTAAGTAACAGTTCTGTGGCCCTCAGTAACAATTCTGTGTCCCTGAGTAACCTTTCTGTGGCCCTAAGTAACAGTTCTGTGGCCCTCAGTAACAATTCTGTGTCCCTGAGTAACAATTCTGTGGCCCTAAGTAACAGTTCTGTGGCCCTCAGTAACAATTCTGTGTCCCTGAGAAACAATTCTGTGGCCCTAAGTAACGGTTCTGTGGCCCTCAGTAACAATTCTGTGTCCCTGAGTAACAATTCTGTGTCTGTCCGAGTAACAATTCTGTGGCCCTAAGTAACAGTTCTGTGGCCCTCAGTAACAATTCTGTGTCCCTGAGTAACCTTTCTGTGGCCCTAAGTAACAGTTCTGTGGCCCTCAGTAACAATTCTGTGTCCCTGAGTAACAATTCTGTGGCCCTAAGTAACAGTTCTGTGGCCCTCAGTAACAATTCTGTGTCCCTGAGTAACAATTCTGTGGCCCTAAGTAACGGTTCTGTGGCCCTCAGTAACAATTCTGTGTCCCTGAGTAACAATTCTGTGTCTGTCCGAGTAACAATTCTGTGACCCTAAGTAACAGTTCTGTGGCCCTCAGTAACAATTCAGTGTCCCTGAGTAACAATTCTGTGGCCCTAAGTAACAGTTCTGTGGCCCTCAGTAACAATTCTGTGTCCCTGAGTAACAATTTTGTGGCCCTAAGTAACGGTTCTGTGGCCCTCAGTAACAATTCTGTGTCCCTGAGTAACAATTCTGTGTCTGTCCGAGTAACAATTCTGTGGCCCTAAGTAACAGTTCTGTGGCCCTCAGTAACAATTCAGTGTCCCTGAGTAACAATTCTGTGGCCCTAAGTAACAGTTCTGTGGCCCTCAGTAACAATTCTGTGTCCCTGAGTAACAATTCTGTGGCCCTAAGTAACGGTTCTGTGGCCCTCAGTAACAATTCTGTGTCCCTCAGTAACAATTCTGTGTCTGTCCGAGTAACAATTCTGTGGCCCTAAGTAACAGTTCTGTGGCCCTCAGTAACAATTCTGTGTCCCTAAGTAACAAATCTGTGGCCCTAAGTAACGGTTCTGTGGCCCTCAGTAACAATTCTGTGTCCCTAAGTAACAATTCTGTGGCCCTAAGTAACGGTTCTGTGGCCCTCAGTAACAATTCTGTGTCCCTAAGTAACAATTCTGTGGCCCTAAGTAACGGTTCTGTGGCCCTCAGTAACATTTCTGTGTCCCTCAGTAACAATTCTGTGTCCCTCAGTAACAATTCTGTGTCTGTCCCTGATTAACGTTTACGTGGCCCTAAGTAACGGTTCTGTGGCCCTCAGTAACAATTCTGTGTCCCTGATTAACGTTTCTGTGGCCCTAAGTAACGGTTCTGTGGCCCTCAGTAACAATTCTGTGTCCCTCAAGAAACAATTCTGTGTCTGTCCGTGAGTAACAATTCTGTGGCCCTAAGTAACGGTTCTGTGGCCCTCAGTAACAATTCTGTGTCCCTGATTAACGTTTATGTGGCCCTAAGTAACGGTTCTGTGGCCCTCAGTAACAATTCTGTGTCCCTGATTAACGTTTCTGTGGCCCTAAGTAACGGTTCTGTGGCCCTCAGTAACAATTCTGTGTCCCTCAGTAACAATTCTGTGTCTGTCCCTGAGTAACAATTCTGTGGCCCTAAGTAACGGTTCTGTGGCCCTCAGTAACAATTCTGTGTCCCTGATTAACTTTTATGTGGCCCTAAGTAACGGTTCTGTGGCCCTCAGTAACAATTCTGTGTCCCTGATTAACGTTTCTGAGGCCCTCAGTAACAATTCTGTGTCCCTCAGTAACAATTCTGTGTCTGTCCCTGAGTAACAATTCTGTGGCCCTAAGTAACGGTTCTGTGGCCCTCAGTAACAATTCTGTGTCCCTGAGTAACAATTCTGTGGCCCTAAGTAACGGTTGTGGCCCTCTGTAACAATTCTGTGTCCCTCAGTAACAATTCTGTGTCTGTCCCTGAGTAACAATTCTGTGGCCCTAAGTAACGGTTATGTGGCCCTCAGTAACAATTCTGTGTCCCTGAGTAACATTTCTGTGGCCCTAAGTAACGGTTCTGTGGCCCTCAGTAACAATTCTGTGTCCCTGAGTAACAATTCTGTGTCTGTCCCTGAGTAACAATTCTGTGACCCTAAGTAACGGTTCTGTGGCCCTCAGTAACAATTCTGTGTCCCTGAGTAACGTTTCTGTGGCCCTAAGTAACAATTCTGTGGCCCTCAGTAACAATTCTGTGTCTGTCCCTGAGTAACAATTCTGTGGCCCTAACTAACGTTTCTGTGGCCCTAAGTAACAGTTCTGTGGCCCTCAGTAACAATTCTGTGTCCCTGAGTAACGTTTCTGTGGCCCTAAGTAACAATTCTGTGGCCCTCAGTAACAATTCTGTGGCTGTCCCTGAGTAACAATTCTGTGGCCCTAACTAACGTTTCTGTGGCCCTAAGTAACAATTCTCTGGCACTCAGTAACAATTCTGTCTGTCCCTGAGTAACAATTCTGTGGCCCTAACTAACGTTTCTGTGGGCCTAAGTAACAATTCTCTGGCACTCAGTAACAATTCTGTCTATCCCTGAGTAACAATTCTGTGGCCCTAAGTAACAATTCTGTGGCCCTCAGTAACAATTCTGTGTCTGTCCCTGAGTAACAATTCTGTGGCCCTAACTAACGTTTCTGTGGCCCTAAGTAACAGTTCTGTGGCCCTCAGTAACAATTCTGTGTCTGTCCCTGAGTAACAATTCTGTGGCCCTAACTAACGTTTCTGTGGCCCTCAGTAACAGTTCTGTGGCCCTCAGTAACAATTCTGTGTCTGTCCCTGAGTAACAATTCTGTGGCCCTAACTAACGTTTCTGTGGCCCTAAGTAACAATTCTCTGGCACTCAGTAACAATTCTGTCTGTCCCTGAGTAACAATTCTGTGGCCCTAATAACGTTTCTGTGGCCCTAAGTAACAGTTCTGTGGCCCTCAGTAACAATTCTGTGTTTGTCCCTGAGTAACAATTCTGTGGCCCTAACTAACGTTTCTGTGGCCCTAAGTAACAATTCTCTGGCACTCAGTAACAATTCTGTCTGTCCCTGAGTAACAATTCTGTGGCCCTAATAACGTTTCTGTGGCCCTAAGTAACAGTTCTGTGGCCCTCAGTAACAATTCTGTGTCTGTCCCTGAGTAACAATTCTGTGGCCCTAACTAACGTTTCTGTGGCCCTAAGTAACAATTCTCTGGCACTCAGTAACAATTCTGTCTGTCCCTGAGTAACAATTCTGTGGCCCTAACTAGCGTTTCTTTGGCCCTAAGTAACGATTCTGTGGCCCTCATTAACAATTCTGTGTCCCTGAGTAATGCTTCTCTGTCCCTAAGTAACGTTTCTCTGTCCCCAAGTAACGTTTCTGTGGCCCTAACTCTGTCCCTAATACAGAGCGGTCTGCCTCTCTTGAATGACTGGAGGCAAATGAAGAATTCTAAAATGGCCGCTATTTATAGCTCGACCATTACACAGTGCTGGCTGCCTGGCTGCTGATTGGCTAATGCGATCACATGTCATTAAGGAATGCATTATGGGTCAGCGCGCCTTGTCTGCGCGCCTTCCCAGACATCCCCGCTCCGTCGCCGCACATGTCCGCCGCCATTTTAGGAAAAATTTCGATTCGCGCGTCCGAAGTAGGCTATTTTTCGGATTCGGCGCGAATTGAAAATTTTCCAATATTCGACTCGAATTCCACTTCGCCTACTTCGATTCGCTCATATCTAACTGCAATGTCCTAACACAAGCCCAGACTAGGGTTGCCACCTCATTCCTTGAAAACCAACCATATATCAATTACACAGGTTAAGTGATTGATTAAAGTGGTAATTAAACTCACCTAGTTCCGTATCTGCCTTAAATTAGCCTCAGAACTTGTGTAATTGATATGTGTTCAGCTTTAAATGGATGAGGTGGCAACCCTAGCCCAGACCAAGAGGTAGCTGAATGAGATTCTCATATTGATGCTCTTAGAGTGTGAAGTAAGGGACAGGCTTAAAACAGTATTACACCCTAAAACTAAATGAAATAAATTGCAGATTATCAATTAATAGATGTGGTGGCTGCATTCGTCTTCTGCTCTTAGTTTTTTTTCCCCCTTTATTTTTACCTGGTGATCTGACCAGTAAGTCTGGTATTTTTCAATTTATTTAAAGTGGAACTACCCTGCATCTGAGCACCACAAAGCAAAAGTGCTATGTAATTCATTTTTAATATTCAGAGGAAACTCCTCAATCCATCCATGTCTCCATGCTTTATGTTGCTGCAAAAAAAAGTAAAAAATATTAAATCAACAAAACATGAAACTGCTACATTTCTTTTAATCTGCAAAAATAAGTGCCATGAGATGCTACCAGCACCAACATTAAAGATAAAGTCAGTGTCAGACTGTATCTGTGGCTGGCAGTTGCAGGGTGACAGTTGCAGTGAGTGGGGGATGATGGATCCACTCTGACAGATACCAGGCTGGATTTCCCCAGGCAATGGGAGGAGATAAAACATTGTGACAGCAAGCAGCTCAGCCCACACACAGAGAGAACACGGCACAGTGGCTAAATGGTTAGCACTTCTGCCTGGCAGTACTAAGGTCGCTGGTTTGAATCCCAACCACAGCACCACCTGCCTGGAGTTTGCATGTTCTCCCTGGGCCTGCGTGGGTTTCCTCCCACACTCCAAAGATATGCTGGTAGGTTAATTGGATCCTGTCTAAATTGGCTCATGTATGTATGAATGTAAGTTAGGGACCTTAGATTGTACACCCCTTGTGGGTTAGGGACTGATGTGAATGTACAATATATATGTAAAGCGCTGAGTAAATTGACGGCGCTATATATAAGTACCTGAAATAAATAAATAACACCAGAACTGAGCAATCCCACACAGTGACAAATCTGACACAACACACAACCACCAACACTGACAGATCAGCAGGCACTAGAAGAGCAGGCTGTGGGAGTATGATTATGTCATCACTCACTAGCACATTGCACATGTGATGGATGGCCAGCTGGCTGGGTCACACTCACACAGACATGAGATATCAGAGTCAGACATTACCTTCCTCTGCAGGCACAGCTCTGCTTCTGCTGTTGAATGGGAAAAGAAGGGCTGGAACTCCACAGTGATCAGCAGCCGCCAGCCAGCTTGCAGTAAGGGACTAAGTCTGAGAGGAACACTGGAAGGAGCAGCAGCTCAGCTGCTACACTGGCTACAGACACTGAGTATCTTCCTCTGTCCTTTCTTTCTCCCCTCTGCTGCCTCTCCCCTCAGCTAGAGAATCATTCATGACATGGCAGTGTCCCACAGAGAGAGAGAGTGCCGGCCTGTGCTGTGCACAGTTGCCTCTGGGTGGCAGGGTGCCCTAGGCGGCTGCCTTGTTTACCTAGTGGAAGCACCGGCCCTGAACATAAGACTTAAAAATAGTCAGTGTTGATTGAGAGAGTGAAGTTCCACTTTAAGATCAAGCTGTCCAGACAAAGTCACAGTTAGCTGGTTGAGACAAACTATTTACCACTACTTATATTGATCATTTATAGTGAATTTTGTAAAAAACTGTTTGCTGTATCTGCTTTTAAAGTGTTAGCAGGAGTTAAGCTTCAATTTGCTAGTCAAGTCCATCTAAATCTGCTAGTCTCACACTATCCTCTATCCAGACTATCAATGCTGCTGTTCAAAGATGTCTACTTTAATATTTCTTTCAGAATACAGACACCCTAAGGAAGTGTGTTACTGGCTAGATCACCAGGTGAAATACAAGGAAAAAAAAGCTTAAAAAAAAATGAAAAATAAATTCAGCCACCACATCTAAGGATTGGTAAGCTGCAACATATCACCTTTCCAAAGTTCCCTCCGGCGCCATCATCTGTGTTTTTCGGGCCTCTTCATTGCACAATCACAGGAGCTAGTTATCCTGGCATCCTGGAACAGGCTGGCTGCTGTAAGCTGAGCTGCATAAACACAGCTCAGCTGACATTCCAGGGATCATTGTGACTAGCAGGAGGGCTACCTACCTCCAAATGTAAAATAATAACACCTCCTTTAATTTTTATTTCAGTAGCTTAAATCCTAAGGCATGTGTCTTCTGAATTGGGTTCTTCAATAAAGTATATCTCTTCATGAGTAGGTTAGCCTGTTCTAATTAGTGATTACCCATTGCTTATCAAACATTGACAAGAGGAAGCTGTCATGTTCATCCACGCACTACATGTTTGGTGTTCAGATGGATATCTGAACCCTCAACTCATCCCTAGTTCTTATATTGAATAAAAGATATACTATGTCTGTCACAAATCCTCCTTGTGGTCCTTCTACTGTTTTGTACTTTGCAGTCTATGCAGATTGACAAAGTGAAACCTGTCTTCATTTTACATTCCCAGTTATGTGCAGAGGAATAAAACAAGAGTTTTATGCTAAACTTTATTGGATAATTAAAGTGAACATGACTTTACTTAATTCAGTGAACAATGACTTTCCTAGGTGAACAGTCCCATCTGCTTTAATAAATGAACTCCCATGAGTCTGATGAAGTTGAGGCTTATCCTATCAGAAAATACTTGGTGATGCACCACAAAATAGACCCAAGAATACTTAACTTATGCCCTTTATGTCATGCTGAAATCATGAACCTAACATTCCTTCTTATTCTAATTCCAGACTTATGTTGCTTTTAGCTGATGACATAATTTTATCACACATTATAAAATGTTGCTTAAAATAGCTTACATTATGCCAGGCACAAGATCTTAGCAAAATGGAATCAACCTTTGCGCTTCAGTAACAAAACACGGACTTTTAAAATACAACTTTCCTTCTGTATAAGCAAACGTATTTAAACAGCAGTTGCAGAGATTTGAAAAAAGTCTCAATTGACTATGGATATTGGGCCACAGTATAATAATACCAAACAATGATATATAAGCAAGGAAATGAAATAAAATGAACAAGGTAAACAAATGAATATGGGAACATGTAGAAGGCTAAAAGGAAAAAAAATCATTACAATGTATACAGTTTACTTTGACAGAAGGGAAAATGATAGCATGGGTTAGGAATAGTAGTATGGGTCAGGTCCCTGTTAACACTTGATTACCTCTCTGTGCACTTTAGGTCTGTTGTCTGTTCAGGTACTCTTAGGAACCTAAATACCAATATTTGATCTAATCAAAGTGTACAGAATGGCCCGATTAAAGAAATCTTAGTTACCTTTTACTATAACTTATATCTCTCTTTGTCTAACTTTTGAACTTAACTGCTAACTTTAACTCTAAAACTTAAATCCTAAGTCTACACAAAAAAAATATATAAACAGTATATATATATATATATATATATTATATATATATACTCACTGCCGACTTTATTAGGTACACCTTGCTAGTACCGGTTTGGTATAGATTCAACAAGGTATTGGAAACAGATTTTGGTCCATATTGACATAATAGCAGTTGCTGCAGATTTATTGGCTGCACATCCATGATGTGAATCTTCCGTTCCACCACATCCCAAAGGTGCTGTATTGGATTGAGATCTGGTGACTGTGGAGGCCATTAGAGTACAGTGAACTCAGTGTCATGTTCAAAAAAAACATTTGACATGATTTAATATAAATATCACCAGCTTGTGTGGTTGCCAACATCTCATAATTATACAGAAAGATTGGAAGACCCCCAGTATTTGGACACCGGACTTTAAGGGCTACAGATGAAATACTGAGGTAAAATACAAACAGATTTATTCTAATACAGTAAAATACTACAGATTCATCAGCTCCATAAAAATCACAACATAGTGGCTACATTAGATGAGAATGAACACGCTTTAAGCGATGTAGAGAGAACCTCCTCTTGTTGTCCCATTGGATATTCACGACTCGACTACTGCAACTCCCTCCTCACTGGCCTGCCTCGCCGCTGGCTATCCCCGCTTCAGTCGATCCTGAATACGGCTGCCAGACTCATTCACCTTTCCAACCGCTCCGTTTCCGCCACCCCCCTCTGCCAATCCCTCCACTGGCTTCCGATTGCGCAATGGATCAAATTCAAAATCCTAACACTGACGTACAAAGCCATCCACCATACTGCCCCGAACTACATCACTGACCTAATATCCAAGTACCGCCCAGCACGCACACTCCGCTCCTCACAAGACCTCCTTCTCTCTAGTTCCCTGGTCTCCTCCCATGCCCGCCTCCAGGACTTCTCCAGGGTGTCACCCATCCTCTGGAACTCCCTGCCCCAACCCATCAGATTATCACCTACTCTCCTCTCCTTTAGGCGCACCCTGAAAACCCATCTCTTCAGGGAAGCCTACCCCACCCCCTGCTAACCTGCCGACCTCCTCCACTCTTTCTACCACTCCATCCCCCACAGCTATCTCCTCCTGTACCACTATCCCCTCCCTCCTAGATTGTAAGCTCGAAAGAGCAGGGCCCTCAATCCCCTCATGTTTTGCATTGTATTGGTATTGTTCTGTCACATGTTCTGTCCCCCTTTGTAATGTACAGCACTGAGCGAACTATTGGCGCTTTATAAATACTGTATAATAATAATAATATTCATCCGTTGGAAACCCGACGCATTTCAGATAATTTTCTTTCCTCAGGGGTTTGTAACAGAGGAGGATGACAAAAAAGAGATTCTATAACATAACAAATCACAATACATACATTACAATATCAAAATTTATAGGATATAATACATACAAGGACCATAGAGTACATACCATTCTAATTATACAAAAGCGTAACAAGTGTAGCCATGATGCAAGTTAAAAGCAGCCTGTCATTGTCTGCCAACACTGCCAACAGTGCGCTGGGGATGGGACCCCCCCAGCCAGCCAAGAGAGTACCACACTGAGGTCACCAATAGAAGCCGACCCCAACCGAACATAAAAGATGAAAAAAGGGAACCATAGATAGAGAAAAACTTCAGAATGGTCTAAATATCAGAACATGCCCACACTGTACTGAAGGCTATTTGGTCTATAGTATACTGATTAAAGCACAAGGAAAGAGTTCACAAATTTGGAATTACCTGGTCCAAATGTTATGTGTAGGGTTTCCAGCGTAGGTAGACTGCAAGGTCGCCTATGGATATTAGGTGGCAAGGATTCCTGACAGAGCATTCGTGCATTTAAATAATATGGCACGGGAAGCCAGTACATGTGCACTGGATGGCGACCATCGCAGGTGCACATCAATGGTCATTATAGTGACCTCCTGAGCCAAGGGCGCACGGCAAAGACAGAATGACGTCACGCGTCATTGGCCCACCAACACGCCTGATGGAAGCCAGAATAATCAGGCAATGAGGGATGTAAAGCCCGTGGTGACATGCAAGATGGAAATAGCCCTCCATACACCGTCAACAATGCAGGGCCCCCCCGCAATAAATGCGAGCAGGCCCAGGTATGCTGGACAGGGACTGTCAGGGCCTGCCAGGGCACACCAGTGACACCTAGTGGGGAAAAAGAAGACAAGGCAGGCAAAAAACCTCAGTGGTGCAAACACAAATAAACAAATATGTATATCTACATTTTATATAAAGAAATTTCATACAAAGATTATAAACTTTCAAAAAAGAACAGATTATTTCATATCTAGAAATTACCAACATAAATTTGACATCATTTGAGCTTTGTGACATGGTGCATTATCCTGCTGGAAGTAGCCATCAGAAGATGGGTACACTGTAGTCATGAAGGGATGAACATGGTCAGCAACAATACTCATAGGCCTCGGCATTTAAATGATGCTCAGTTGGTACTAATGGTTGCAAAGTGTGTCAAGAAAATATCCCCCAAACCATAGCTCATTTGTGCGAGCTATTTTCCCTAAGGTGGAATATACCGTTTCTGTTGGCTCTGTCTATGGTGGAGAGGGACCCTGAGCCATCCCTGTAATGCTGCTCAAGGCCACTGGTGGTGTTTGAAGTCTTCCCTGTAATACTGTGAGAAGCCAGTGGGGTTTTTTTACTGTTTTCATACCATGATCCTACTGATGGAAGTTTTCCCTACCTGTGGAGGAGCTGGATATATTATTATGCGCATTTAACCATTAGCCGCCCGGCCTATAGCCGTTTGGCGGCGGCAAAAATGTATTACCTTTCCGGGTGCACGCCATTTGGCGTCCTCCTGCACATGCCCAGTTCGCGTGGTTGCAGAGCCGCGCGGTTGTAGAGCCGCGCAGCGGCGCGATCTGTCACCGGCCGTGTACCTCGGACATGGTCGATGACAGATCTGAGTACCGGCCCCCGTTGCTGGTGCCATGTGATCTGCTGTGACCAATCACAAACATGATAGTTGTATACAGTGGATGACTTCATTCATGCCATCCATTGTATACTAGTGCCTAGCTGTGAATGGTCACAGCAGGTCACATGCACATGTCATGTGATTAGCTGTGGCCAAATCACAGCTAAGCACAAAAAAAAAAAAAAAATCCTGAATGAATCGATGTCATTCAGGTAAATGCTTGCTTATAGCAAAGTAATTCTTTGCTATAAGCAAATTGTGTAAAAAAAAAAAAAATACTGATCACTTTCCCAAAGTAGTACAATGTTACTATGGTAAAATATGAAAAAAAAATCTTAAAAAAAATAAAAAAAAGTAATAAAAAAAAATATATATTTTTTTTTTTCATACTGTCACCAGTCAGTGTCCCTGTTCACCGCCATGCCAGTTATATGATGACGCTGTACTGCACTGGTGACAGTATGTAAAGAAAAAATAGTGAAAATAATTTTTTAATTTTTTTCATTTTCCAAAAAATTATGACAAAAAAAATACAACTTCAAAAAACTCGCCATTCCTTTTATGAAGTACGTCGGACTGTCTACTCTGCAAAAAGGGGTCATTTGGGGGATATCTGTACTGTTCTGACATTCTTGGACCTCAAGAAATTAGATTGTCTGTCAGTACTTCAGAATTGATCAATTTTCAGATCTATACCATAGTTTGTGAACTCTATAACTTTCCTACAAACTAAATAATACATCCGAATTTGGGTTGTTTTCACCAAAGACATGTAGCAGAATACATCTCGGCCTAAATTTATGAAGAACAATTATTTATTTGTAAACTTTTATAACAGAAACAAAGAAAAACGTGGTTTTTTTTCAAAATTTTTGGTCTTTTTTTGTTAATTTAGCAAAAAATAAAAACCCCAGCAGTGATTAAATACCACCAAAAGAAAGCTCTAGTTGTGTGAAGAAAATGATAACATTTTAGTTTGGGTACAGTGTTGTATGACCGCGCAATTGTCATTCAAAGAAACGTGAAAAATGGCCTGGGCAGGAAGGTGTAAAATTGCCCAGTATTGAAATGGTTAATATGCACTTCTGGTGAGTGCATTCATAGAGCATTTCCTAGCACGGAGTCACTTTCACCTATTCATCACGGAGATTATTTGGACAGTTTTTACTGTGTTTTGCCATTTTTTCCTGAATGATTATATTTTATACTGGACTGTTCACCGTTGTCACTTTATATTTATTAATATCACTTTCTCGCTGCTAAATTGCGAGACACTGATTGAATACCATTCACGTCAGCGCTTAATTCAAACGCCTCACTTTACATCTGCCACTATTGTCACTTTATTAATTTATATATACATTCATTTATGCATTAGTGCCTTGTTTTTATCATATATTATAGCGCTGCATTTCATGTGTTTTTTTTATTATACCACCACCACTAGCCTGAACCATTGATACAAGGCAGGATGGATCCATGCTTTCATGTTATTTACGTCAAATTCTGACCCCACCATCTGAATGTTGCAGCTGAAATCGAGACTCATCAGACCAAGCAACATTTTTCCAATCTTCTATTATTCAATTTTGGTGAGCCTCTGTGAATTGTAGCCTCCATTTCCTGTTTCTTTGCTGACAGGAATGGCACCCGGAGTGGTCATCTGCTGCTGTAGCCCAACTGCTTCAATGTTCGACGTGTTGTGCATTCAGAGATGGTATTCTGCATACCTTGGTTTTAATGAGTTGTTATTTGAGTTACTATTGCCTTTCTACGGGTCTGCCCATTCTCCTCTGACCTCAACAAGACATTTTCGTCCACATAACTGCCACTCACTTGATATTTTCTCTTTATTGGACCATTCTCTGTAAACCCTAGAGATGATTGTGCATGAAAATTCCAGTAGTTCAGCAGTTTTTGAACAACCATGCCAAGTTCAAAGCCACCTAAATCCACTTTCTGCCTTATTCCTTTGCTTGGTTTGAACTTCAGTAAGTCGTCTTCACCACGTCTGGATGCCTAAATGCATTGAGTTGCTGCCAAGTAATTAGCTAAATAGCAATTTGTGTTACCAAGCAATTAAACAGGTGTGCCTAATAAAGAGAGTGTATGTATATATATATATATATATATATATATACAGTGAAGGAAATAAGTATTTGATCCCCTGCTGATATTGAATGTTTGCCCACTCGCAAAGAAATGATCAGTCTAAAAATCGAATGGTAGGTGTATTGTAACACAGAGAGACAGAATAGCAACAAAAAATTCAAAAGAAATGCATGTCTAACAAATTTGATCCCCTATCATTCAGCTGGATTTATGGCTACCAGGTGTCTTTCATACAGGTAACAAGCTGAGATTAGAAGCAGTCTCTTAAAGGGAGTGCTGCTAATCTCATTTTGTTACCTGTATAAAAGACACCTGTCCACAGGAGCAATCAAACAATCAGATTCCAAACACTCCACCACGGCAAAGACCAAAGAGCTGTCCAAGGATGTCAGGGGCAAGATTGTAGACCAACACAAGGCTGGACTGGGCTACAAAACTATCGCCAAGCAGCTTGGTGAGAAGGTGACAACAGTTGGTGCAATCATTCGCAAATGGAAGAAACACAAAACAACTGTCAGTCTCCTTAGGCCTGGTGCACCATGCAAGATCTCACCTCGTGGAGTGTTAATGATCATGAGAACAGTGAGGAATCATCCCAGAACTACACGTGAGGATCTTGTCAGGCAGCTGGGACCACAGTCACCAAGAAAACAATTGGTAACACACTACGCCAACAAGGATTGAAATCCTGCAGTGCCCGCAAGGTCCCTCTGCTCAAGAAAGCACATGTCCAGGCCCTTCTGAAGTTTGCCACTGAACATCTGAATGATGCAGAGGAAGACTGATTGAAAGTGTTGTGGTCAGATGAGGCCAAAATCGAGCTCTTTGGCATCAACTCAACTTGCCATGCTTGGAGGAGGAGGAATGCTGTCTATGACCCCAAGAACACCATCCCAACTGTCAAACATGGCGGTGGAAACTTGATGTAACTTCTAACCAGGCCTCACATTTTTCCTTGATCAGCACACCAGACGTGGTGCAGTTTTTCTTTATGCAAATTAATTTCCATCGCTATAGCAAAATCCTGTCATTAGGACAGGAATGGAGGGGAAAAAAAGACAGAGCGCAATAAAAAATACCTGAAAATGTTCTACCCTTTTGTGCTCTATCCAAAACAAAAAAAATGACTAGAGTTGGGCTCTTCAGTATTCATGGCTTTTTTTCTCATATAGGGTTGCAACCTTTCTTAGAAAAAATAGCAGCCATGGTGGGTGGCTTCCCCTTCCATCACTTTCTCCAAACTATACCCATCATCAAAAGTGGACCCCTCAGCCCTAGAATTATTTCCTGTCCACCTGATAATCTTCTAAAAGTGCTCATTTTAACCACGCTGTCCCTGTCCCCTGAACCGTAACATAGGTGTGTTTCTTTTCCCTGCTCTGATCCACTGCCAACCATTGCTATTTCTCACAGACACTCACTGCCGTAACCGTAACATAGGTGTGTTTGGTTTTTAATAATTTGGTGGCAGGGACCAACAGCAGTTTGTCAACACTGTGATTAAGAAGAGTGTAGTTTCCGCAATCCATTGCAAGCATTACTTGCTGCCATGATGCAAATGAACTTTGCTGGTAGTAGAGCCATGCAAACTGGAGGTACGGCATGTGTTTCCTTTTTTACCAAAAGGGCCAATCAATAGTTACAGCACATTTAACAAATGGTTGACTGGCTGAAAAAAACCTTCTACACCTACTGTACATCCTTCCAGGTGCAGAGCCGGCTGCTCTGTCTGCCAGAATTAATAATGTGCCTGCTTCCCTCTCTTCCTCTCTAAGTCTTTCTGTGAACATTGTGCTGTTCTAAAACCACAATGTAAAGCTTTAGGCCCCTTTCACACTGACAGTCCGATCGGGTCTTTCTGTCTGTTTTTCAGGTGGACCCGATCGGACCATCCATAGACGTCTATGGACAGGTGGGTGTCAGTGTCCGTTGACACCCGCCAGCATCCGATCTGATCCTGTACACCAAAAACAGATGGATGGGGATCCATTCCCCATTCGTCTGGTGGATCAGATCGGATGGCAGTTGGATGGAAACGGACAGGTGGTCTGTTTCCATCCAACCGCCCCATATAAGACAGTGGGCAGTGTCTGTGTCCACTCTGCAGCAGCGGAGTGGACATGGACATGTCATCTGCCTGCTCAGTGGGGATCAGCGGAGAGATCCCCCGTTGAGCTGGAGGATCCGCTGACGGATCTGCCCTGTCTGATAGGGGCTTTAATGAATCCCCCAAACCTTTAGTTTAAATGTTTTGTGTATGTTCAATGTTGCCCTTGAAGCTGAGTGAAAAGGCCTTTTTTTTGCTATACAGTATTTTGTTTTTTAATTTTGTCATTGGTACATGTCCTCCATTGCAGCGCCCAGCTTCATTTGCCTCTCTTTTGAAAATAGTTTGTTTACTAGCACCACAAAACAACCAGATTGAATATCAAGGTCCCCTTGAACCCCCCCCCCCAAATAGACTTTAGTAGAGTTAAGGAAAAGTTTGGATTTTTAAAATTTTGAAGGCATTTTGTGAAACTGCATACAAATCAAACCCAGAAAGATTTGATTATCTCTAATAGCACGCAGCAACCAGGAGTCAGATATGCTAGGAGACAGAACCAGGAATACAAGAGACAGGAGCAGAGGCTAGGCAGAATGACAGCAATAATGAGCACATACTAGTGACAGCAATCTGAACACTATGGGTTCTAATATGAATTAATAGGATTATTTATCAATTTATGGGAATATGTTTGTGCTGGGGCACAAGGAGAGAGTGCAGGAGAAGCTAGAGAGGACTTAAGGAAGCAGCCAGAGATGCATCAAGAGGCAACCAAGAGGTGGACTGAAGGACCAGAGGAAGACAGTAGGAACAACAGCAGAAAATAAAAGAAGACTCAACAGCAGGGCACATTGAAGAGGGCCTATTGCCAGTTAAGCACCAGTCTACATCAGAAACAAAGGAACGGGGGAGGATTACCAACAAGCCCTTCACTGGGCCTACCTACCTTGTGGCTGCTTCTGACAAAAGCCCTGCATATATTTAGTAGTTTGTCATTAAAAATGGCATCCTACAACTTCAAAAGCTTTTCAAAATTAAAAGGTGCACTTCAATCTCTAATAAATCTCTTGCCAAAGGCGCCATTCTTAAGTGGCACCAGAGTCTTTTTCCATCTTACAGTCTGTCGGGTCATCATGTTGGCTGACAGATGAATGTTCTGCACAGTTCACCCATAAGGAGGCAGATAGGAGTTTGCTCAGAACTCAGCTAATATTTTGCAGGGGAAAAAGAGATGACTGCAAATACTCTTAATATGTCAGGGAAGCATGAAAATATTTTAATCTGTAGTCTGTATAATTTTTCTCCTTCAAATTAATATAACAAGTTGGGAGATAAGAAATGAATAAAATATGCTTTGCACTTTATAGTTAATGTATTTAAACAGAAATGAAAGCAAATATGTATTTTGTGACATTTAAAAATAAACATTACAATATTTAAGAATCAGAAGGCTTGGGTCAGGAGCATTTCTGCAATCTGAAACACCATGTCCAGCTAAAACATATTAATATCTCTATGTCTCCCTCCTACACTGACTCTGGCATGTTGCTTTATGCAGGAGGCCTTTTCGGCTGTCACTGATTATGTCTTTAAGTAGTAGATTCTTTTATCTCTAGACCTAGGAATATCTTAGTGTTAAACAAATGCCCAAAATGAAAAAAGAATTCTAGAATAGTATACAAATTTAGCAGGCTCAGATATGTGAAATGGCATCAAAGACCAGGGACAGGTTTCTGCATGGCCCAAGGCAGCAGAATAGCTTTTATTTAATTGAGTAAGCACCAGGGGCGGACTGACTATTTGGAAACTCGGGCACAGCCCGAGGGCCCAGGGTCAGTAGGGAGCCCCATGAGATGCCCCTGGTACCTTTTTCATAGGCTTTTTTGAGTTTGGGCAAGGACACAGGGGCCCCATGATCCCCTATTGCCCGGGACCCCATGAGTTGTCAGTCCACCCATGGTAAGCACACCACATAGCCAAACTGCTTTAACAATGTTTGTATAAGTATATACAGTCCATAAAAGAGAGAGGAGGAGGAACAAAAACAACGTTTTGAGGGTTTAAAAAAAACCTTTCCTCCTCCTCTCTCTTTTCACCAAGGGCTGGCTCAGCTTTTCTTCTCATTACTCTATTCTGGGTACTGAATTTCTGTATATATTTATGAACATCAGCTCTTATACGTTATAAGTGTATCTCATTGCACCTCTATGTATGCATGTTCTTTGCTATGATTCAGCAATGGAGTGTACATCTTTGTTGTATTATGCTTGATGTTACCTTAGATTGTACGCCCCTTGAGGGTTAGGGACTGATGTGAATGTACAATATGTATGTAAAGCGCTGCGTAAATTGATGGCGCTATATAAGTACCTAAAATAAATAAATAAATACATGTTAGATGACATACTTATTATCTGTGCCTGCTGGGTGATTGTATGTACTGTATATGCCTAATATAATATTATTGCTAAAGCAGCTATATGGTGTGCTTACTCTATATATTAAAAACTACTGTACTAACAGATTGATACACTGTGGAGAGGTTTAAGCTCCCTAAATAATAATATATTGCTGGTTGCTGAACAGTGTATTTAATAGTGGTGTGCAGACATTTATTGCCAATTCCAAAGCTGCAGAATAACCAGGCATGCACACATGACGCTGAAGATTTCAAACACCCACCCTGCCTATCAGTACAGTCCAGCTGTATCTTCATTGTGTCTGTCTTTGCATAGTTGGTGGGATTTTGTTAGTGGAAAAGAATAATGTGTACTTACAGTTCACCCACTCTGGGTATGTACACCTTGAACTAGAATGAACTAGAACCTGGCACCAAGAAGTGCTTAAGTGTATGAGGTGTGATAATTTAATTCCTGGAATGGACAGTAAAAAAAAAAGTTTGCTTACTATATACTAGGCTCTGTTGTCACCTTCAAAGTAGTCCCCTTGTGAAGCAACGCACTTTGCTAGATGACTGTGCCACGTTGGAAACATTCCAGGAATTTGTTTTCCAGAATACTGCACAGTATCTTTGTTGCTGTCCAATGGAAATCCAGAATATCATCAAATCTGTGTACTTTTGAGGCATTTCATATTGGAAATAGCCAAAAGTCTCAGGGTGCTAAGTCAAAGGATTAAGGTGGTTGGTCAAGTTTTGGAATGGATTTCTGGGCCAGGAACTCACAAACACTTACTGCATCCTGTGCACGAGCATTGGCGTGGTGGAGAATCTACTTGTCAAGCCAGAGTTTTTGATCTTTTCCTCCAAACAGATTCCTATAACCTTTTCAGAAATTCCAAGTAAGAATGTTGGTTGACCATTGTACCATGTTCTATGAGCTCATGGTAAACTATCCCCTTTTGATCAAAAGACCACACCATGGTTTTGAAATGAGAATGAGACATGCATGCTTTCTTCAAGCGAGGTGAATTATTTGCTTTCCACTGCATGCTCTGGCATTTGTTTCTAGGTCATACTGGAAATACCATGCTTCAACACAGGTAATAACCATATCAAACAAATCTATATTCTTCAAAAGATTGGATGAAATTTAAAGCCAACATTCTTTCTGATCTTCTGTCAAGATTCGAAGCACCATTTTTGCGAAAAATTTTCTCATTCTCAAATCCTCTGTTAGAATCTGCAGCACTGTTTCCTTGTTAATATTCAATTTCTCTGCCATCATTTGTACACTGAATTGCCGATTGGAGTGTAGTCTGTCCTCATTTGCATCCATCCTTTGCACTTTTGGCTGCCCATTACTTGTGTCATTGTGGACATCTTCCCACCCCTCCCTAATCCTCCTCTGCCATTCAGAAACACTTGATTTCTTCATGGAATGTTCACCATAAGCTTGTTGTAACAGAGCTACACTAACTCTCACTTTTGCCAATTTTCACACAAGATTTTATGTTAATCCGCTGCTCCAGATTCCTATCACTCATTTTCTGCCAACAGCGCAATGCTCATGTGTGTTATTTTGTCTACTACTCCGTAAAGACTGAGTCAACTGGTCTACCACCAAAGTGAGGGCAAGTTAGAACATGTCAGAACACGTTCAAGTGTAAAGGGCTGTGACTCGCCACCATAAGTGCTACACCACAGACATTTCGAAAATGACATTGTCAAACCTTGTATATATTCTTGCACATAATAATTGATTCCAGACCATCACCATGCCTGCCAGTACCATACAGCTGTTTCATTTCTGTTTCTGTCCTTGCGCAGTTAGTGAGGTGTGTTTTTGGAATAATAAAATGTGTACTCACAATTCACCCACTCTAGGTCACCTCCACCTAGTACCTAGAAATACCAAAATGTGTCTTGCTTTTCTAGTTGTTGCTTCTAGGTGCACTAATTCATAATAGGCAAGCTGTCTCTTTCAGCCTCTCCATCTCAAGCCTTGGCATGCTTTATTTGGTTATAATTTCTGATCTTGATAGTGTAATACTAAGGTTAGCTACAAGATAGCAAACAAAGAGTAGCAGGAGGTATAATCCAAACCTGTCAGAGGCTGCAGCCATAAGGGCCTAGGCTAGTTTTTGTTTACTTATCTTAATCAGTGCTAATTTTGGCATGAAATTTCAATTTAGTTTTAGTTATAGTCTTTTGACTAAAATGCCATTTTAGTTTTAGTCATCTGCAATTGATTTAGTTTTACATAGTTAGTCTGGCCAAAAAAATAAAAATGTCCATCCAGTTCAACCATAAAAAAAGAAAAAAGAAAGTTATAATGCTACACCCACAGTTGATCCAGAGGAAGGCAAAAAAAACCAGCAAAGCATGATCCAATTTGCTCCTGCAGGGGAAAAAATTCCTTCCTGATTCCCTGAGAGGAAATCAAATATTCTCTGGATCAACTTTACCTATGAATGTTAGTAACCAGTTATACTGTATTCTGTGTATCCAAAAAAGAATCCAGGCCTTTTTTAAAGCAATTTATAGAGCCCAGAAGTTTCAGGATGGAGTCAGTATATACAATTATATCTGTGGTGCAACCAGGAGACTGGATCATCTCAATCGATTTGGCAGACGCAAATGTGCATATACCAGTCAACAAGAATCACCAGAGATATCTCAGATTTGTGGTAGGAGAGCTCCCCTATCAATTCAGGTGCTTGCCCTTCGGAATCAGCACGGCAGCCAGAGTTTTCTTCAAAATTCTACTAGCCACCATCTTGTATATCTGCATGCTAAAGATAAAAAATCTTCTATTACCTGGATGATGTCCTGGTAGTAGCTCGTTCAAGTGGGGAGCTGATGACAAGGTACTGGAGATCTTAACCAGCTTTGGCTGATAAACCTTCAGAAAAGCCATCTGTCGGCATGGATGTCACTCCACTTCCTCAAACTCAATCTTTCCAAAACTGAGCTCTTAGTATTCCCCCCAGCCCATGCATCCTTCCCTGACTTCTTCATCAAGATCAATAACACAATCATCAGTCCCTCCCCTCATGCCAGGGTACTAGGTGTAATCCTAGACTCCCATCTGTTCTTTCATCCCCAAATCCAATCACTGTCCAAATCTTGTAGACTTCACCTCTGCAACATCTCCAAGATACGCCCGTTCGTAACCTCGGAAACCACTAAGCAACTTATTCACTCCCTTGTTATATCTCGCCTTGACTATTGTAACTCCCTCCTTATTGGCCTACCTAATTGCAGGCTATCCCCTCTTCAGTCTATTATGAATGCTGCTGCCAGACTCATCTACCTTACTAACCATTCTGTATCTGCCACCCCTCTCTGCCAATCCCTCCACTGGCTTCCCATTGCCCAACGGATAAAATTAAACATTAACAATAACGTATAAAGCCATTTATAACTCTGCCCCAAATTACATCACCAATCTTGTCTCTAAATATCACCCAAACCGTACTCTCCGCTCCTTGCATGACCTCCTACTTTCTAGCTCCTCCAATGCTCATCTCCAGGACTTCTCCAGAGCTTCCCCCATCCTCTGGAACTCTCTATCCCAATTTATCAGACTATCGCCTACTCTGCTCACTTTTAGGCGATCTCTGAAAACCTATCTCTTCAGGGAAGCCTATCCTGCCCTCAGCTAATAATGGAATCTTCTACTCTTCCAACCAGTCCATCACCCACAGTTACTACCTTTTGTACCACTAGCCCCTCCCTCCTAGATTGTAAGCTCCAAGGAGCAGGGCTCTCCTATCCCTCTTGTATTGAACTGCATTGTTGCTGCATTGTCTCCCGTTATATTGTAAAGCGCTGAGCAAACTGTTTGCGCTATATAAATCCTGTATAATAATAATAATAATCTTTCTCCAACTTAGGAAATTGAATATCTAGGCCTAATATTCAACACAAGTGAAGGAAAGATATTTCTGCCTTACTGCAAGAAAGCCAAACTAGAGGCATGTGTCAAAGCAGTGTCGGCAAGAGATTGCATGACACTCTTGGGGATGTTTACGGCAGAAAATCCTGCGGTGCCATGGGTAAGATTCCTAAGAAAATGGGACATCATCTCATTGAACCAAAAGATCCTATTGCCATCCTGGATCCGGCAGAGTCTAGCTTGTTGGATCGCACCGCAGGCCTGATCCCAGGGCATGCCCCTCGGCCCGGGAGACTGGATTTTATTAACATCACCAATCTTGTCTCCAAATATCACTCGTGCAGACTCCACCTCCGCAACATCGCCAAAATCCGCACGTTCCTAACCCCGGAAACCACTAAACAGCTCATCCACTCCCTCATCATATCACGACTCGACTACTGCAACTCCCTCCTCACTGGCCTGCCTCGCCGCTGGCTATCCCCGCTTCAGTCGATCCTGAATACGGCTGCCAGACTCATTCACCTTTCCAACCGCTCCATTTCCGCCACCCCCCTCTGCCAATCCCTCCACTGGCTTCCGATTGCGCAACGGATCAAATTTAAAATCCTAACACTGACGTACAAAGCTGTCCACCATACTGCCCCGAACTACATCACTGACCTAATATCCAAGTACCGCCCAGCACGCACACTCCGCTCCTCACAAGACCTCCTTCTCTCTAGTTCCCTGGTCTCCTCCTCCCATGCCCGCCTCCAGGACTTCTCCAGGGTGTCACCCATCCTCTGGAACTCCCTGCCCCAACCCATCAGATTATCACCTACTCTCCTCTCCTTTAGGCGCACCCTGAAAACCCATCTCTTCAGGGAAGCCTACCTCACCCCCTGCTAACTTGCTGACCTCCTCCACTCTTCCTACCACTCCATCCCCCACAGCTATCTCCTCCTGTACCACTGCCCCATCCCTTCTAGATTGTAAGCTCGAAAGAGCAGGGCCCTCGATCCCCTCATGTTTTGCATTGTATTGGTATTGTTCTGTCACATGTTCTGTCCCCCTTTGTAATGTACAGCGCTGAGTGAACTATTGGCGCTTTATAAATACTGTATAATAATAATAATAATAATAATAATAATATCACACAAACCATCCTCTCTGCTCCTCCCACGACCTCCTGCTCTCTAGCTCCCTTGTATCCTCTTCCCATGCTTGTCTCCAGAGCCTCCTCTATCCTCTGGAACTCTCTACCCCAACCTATCCGACTATTGCCTACTCTGCCCACTTTTAGGCGATCTCTGAAAACCTACCTCTTCAGGGAGGCCTATCCTGCTTTCAGCTAATAACAGAATCTTCTATTCCTCCTATCAGTTCATCCCCTACAGTTATTACCTTTTGTACCACCAGCCCCTCCCTCTTAGATTGCAAGCTCCAAGGAGCAGGGCTCTCCTATCCCTCTTGTATTGAACTGCATTGTTGCTGCATTGTCTCCCGTTATATTGTAAAGCGCTGAGCAAACTGTTTGCGCTATATAAATCCTGTATAATAATAATAATAATCTTTCTCCAACTTAGGAAATTGAATATCTAGGCCTAATATTCAACACAAGTGAAGGAAAGATATTTCTGCCTTACTGCAAGAAAGCCAAACTAGAGGCATGTGTCAAAGCAGTGTCGGCAAGAGATTGCATGACACTCTTGGGGATGTTTACGGCAGAAAATCCTGCGGTGCCATGGGTAAGATTCCTAAGAAAATGGGACATCATCTCATTGAACCAAAAGATCCTATTGCCATCCTGGATCCGGCAGAGTCTAGCTTGTTGGATCGCACCGCAGGCCTGATCCCAGGGCATGCCCCTCGGCCCGGGAGACTGGATTTTATTAACATCACCAATCTTGTCTCCAAATATCACTCGTGCAGACTCCACCTCCGCAACATCGCCAAAATCCGCACGTTCCTAACCCCGGAAACCACTAAACAGCTCATCCACTCCCTCATCATATCACGACTCGACTACTGCAACTCCCTCCTCACTGGCCTGCCTCGCCGCTGGCTATCCCCGCTTCAGTCGATCCTGAATACGGCTGCCAGACTCATTCACCTTTCCAACCGCTCCATTTCCGCCACCCCCCTCTGCCAATCCCTCCACTGGCTTCCGATTGCGCAACGGATCAAATTTAAAATCCTAACACTGACGTACAAAGCTGTCCACCATACTGCCCCGAACTACATCACTGACCTAATATCCAAGTACCGCCCAGCACGCACACTCCGCTCCTCACAAGACCTCCTTCTCTCTAGTTCCCTGGTCTCCTCCTCCCATGCCCGCCTCCAGGACTTCTCCAGGGTGTCACCCATCCTCTGGAACTCCCTGCCCCAACCCATCAGATTATCACCTACTCTCCTCTCCTTTAGGCGCACCCTGAAAACCCATCTCTTCAGGGAAGCCTACCTCACCCCCTGCTAACTTGCTGACCTCCTCCACTCTTCCTACCACTCCATCCCCCACAGCTATCTCCTCCTGTACCACTGCCCCATCCCTTCTAGATTGTAAGCTCGAAAGAGCAGGGCCCTCGATCCCCTCATGTTTTGCATTGTATTGGTATTGTTCTGTCACATGTTCTGTCCCCCTTTGTAATGTACAGCGCTGAGTGAACTATTGGCGCTTTATAAATACTGTATAATAATAATAATAATAATAATAATAATATCACACAAACCATCCTCTCTGCTCCTCCCACGACCTCCTGCTCTCTAGCTCCCTTGTATCCTCTTCCCATGCTTGTCTCCAGAGCCTCCTCTATCCTCTGGAACTCTCTACCCCAACCTATCCGACTATTGCCTACTCTGCCCACTTTTAGGCGATCTCTGAAAACCTACCTCTTCAGGGAGGCCTATCCTGCTTTCAGCTAATAACAGAATCTTCTATTCCTCCTATCAGTTCATCCCCTACAGTTATTACCTTTTGTACCACCAGCCCCTCCCTCTTAGATTGCAAGCTCCAAGGAACAGGGCCCTCCTAACCCTCTTATATTGAACTGTATCATTGCTGTATTTTCTCCCTTTATATCGTAAAGCGCTGAGCAAACTGTTGCTGCTATATAAATCCTGTATTATAATAATAATAATAATAACATCAGACACTAGACTCCGGGCCTGGGAGTCTCACTGCCTCAGGAAATAGGGCCAAGGTAGATGGAGTAGAGTGGAGACCAGACTTTCCAACTTCCTGGAACTCCAGGAGGCATATCAAGCCCTGCTCCATTTCGAAGGCTTGATCTGGGGAGCCTGAATCAAGCTAATGATGAACAATCAAACAGCAGTTGCCTATATCACCCGACAGGGAGGAACTAAGAGCCTGACACTACTCCAATTGGCAACCAAAATTTTTGTCTGGGCCGAATACCATGGTGAGGCACTAACAGCGACCTACATTCCAGACAAACAGAACCAAATAACAGATCAGGGACGGAGGGAGGGAGCAGGCATTGATCAATCAACAGATACTATCTGGAACCCATCTTCATCAGATGGGGGGTACCCTCCATATACCTAATGGCAACTCCAGACAATGCACTGGTGCCAGAATTTGTGACAAGATACAAATACTGCGAGGCGATAGCTCAGGACGCCTTCTCGATCCTGTGGCACTTTCCCATAGTGTACCTATTTCCTCCAATCCCACTTATCATGAAGGTTTTGTTGAAGATTGCGAAGGAGAGAGTTCATAACATCTTAATAGCACCTTTTTGGCCTTTTTGGCCTCGGAGGCCATGGTTTCCCCTTGCTCCTGCAGATGGCATCAGCCACACTAATGGCCTGGCTCTTGAATGGCCTGCAACTAATGGCCTGGCTCTTGAATCAGCAAGGTTGAAATCACAGGGCCTCTCAACCAAAGTGATCACTACACTACTAAAAGCAAGAAAAACAACAAATGCTACCTTGAGGTTTGGAGGAAATAAAAATGTTTTCACTACTGGCTCCAAATATTGCAAATGTGTTAGACTTTCTGCAATCAGCACAGAACATAGGTCTAGCCTATAGTTCCATCAATGTGCAAGTGTCAGCACTATCCTCCTTCACCTGGCACAGATGGGCAGATGACCCTTTGATAAAACAGTTCTTCAGGCCAACAATAAGAATAAGACCTACTAAGGAGAACTTCTTCCCACCCTGGGATTTGGGCACAGTGCTAATAGCGCTCCTACAAACACCATTTGGTCCCACTGAATCATGCTCGCTGTGGTTCCTGATGATTAAATTGGTCTTCCTTACAGCTATTACAACAGGAAAAAGGGTTTCAGAACTTGCAGCCCTATCTTACAAACACCCCTTTTGCATAATTCTTCCAGATGGGTTGATTCTAAGCCCTAGCTGGCCTCAGCCTCCAAGGTGATCTCCAAATTTCATATGAATAGAGAAGTGGTGCTGCCATGTTTTACACAACCTCCGGGACAGACAGACCAATTAGACCTGAGACCATTAGACATGGTCAGCCTGGTATTTTCAACGCTCCTGACAAATACATAAGGCAAATAGCCTGTTCATTCTACCATTTGGACCTAAGAAAGGAGAAGCTGTGTCAGCAAGAGTCATAGCTACCTGGATCACCAAAGGGATCAGACTCACATACAAACAGCAGGGCCTTGCTCCTCCACTTACTATACAAGCTCATTTAACCAGAGGGGTGGCAGCCTCAATGGCACTGGTTAAGAAATTGTCTGTGGAAGACATATACAGAATGGCTAGCTGGAGTTCATGCAAGACCTTCGTCTGGCACTATAAGTTGGATGTAGTCTCCATCAGTTCATCGAGATTTGGGCCAGCGGTGGTATCAGCACCTTTCCAAACTACCGTATTTGCCGGCGTATAAGACGACTTTTTGACCCTTGAAAATCTTCTCAAAAGTCGGGGGTCGTCTTATACGCCGGTACACATGTTAGGGGGGCTGTGGCATTAAGTGCAGGGGTTTGCAGGGGCTGATGTCTCTTACCTGGATCCAGTCCCACGACGATCCGGTCCAGGAAGCGCGGTGTCTCCTTCAGTTCGGCCACTGGATGTTCGTGCGGCTGCTCGGCTCCGCCTCCTCACCGGTGATTGGCCGCCAGAACTGTAGCTCAGGAAAGGCACACAGGCGGCCAATCACCGGCGAGGGGGCGGAGCCGAGCGGCCCCGCGAAAATTGAGTGCCGGAGCAGCAGGTAAGTGTTCTGTGTAGAGGTGCTGCTGCAACCACATATGCTGGCTGCAGCAGCACCATACGAGAACAGGGTCAGCAAGTCTCAGTGGGAGGAATAGTGCCCCATCATTGGTGTCACTGATACCAATGATGGGGCACTATTCCTCCCACTGATACCAACGATGGGGCACTATTCCTCCCACTGACACCAACGATGGGGCACTATTCCTCCCACTGACACCAATGATGGGGCACTATTCCTCCCCCCCACTGACACCAACGATGGGGCACTATTCCACCCCCCACTGACACCAATGATGGGGCACTATTCCACCCCCACTGACACCAATGATGGGGCACTATTCCACCCCTCACTGACACCAATGATGGGACACCATTCCTCCCACTGACATCAATGATGGGGCACTATTCCTCCCACTGACACCAATGATGGGGCACTATTCCTGCCACTGATACCAATGATGGGGCACCATTCCTGCCACTGATACCAATGATGGGGCACCTATTCCCCCCACTGATACCAATGATGGGGCACTATTCCTCCCACTGATACCAATGATGGGGCACTATTCCTGCCACTGATACCAATGATGGGGCACTATTCCTCCCACTGACACCAATGATGGAGCACTATTCCTCCACTGATACTAATGATAGGGCACTATTCCTGCCACTAATGCCAATGATGGGGCACTATTCCTCCCACTGATACCAATGATGGGGCACTATTCCTGCCACTAATACCAATGATGGGGCACTATTCCTCCCACTGATACCAATGATGGGGCACTATTCCTCCCACTGATACCAATGATGGGGCACTATTCCTTCCACTGATACCAATGATGGGGCACTATTCCTCCCACTGACACCAATGATGGGGCACTATTCCTCCCACTGACATCAATGATGGGGCACTATTCCTCCCACTGGTGTGCATTGGAAGAGGGGTAGTCTTATACGGCGAGTATAGCCCAAACACTACATTTTAGCAGGAAAAGTAGGGGGGTCGTCTTATACGCCCAGTCGTCTTATACGCCGGCAAATACGGTAATTAAAAGTTCATTAAGCAGCAATTTGAGTTGCATGATGTTCTTTGTTCTTTCCCACCCTAAATTAGCTAGGGTTTATCCCAAAGTGTGCTAATGGGAGGACAGCCAGGAAAACAGAAAATAGTTATCAATACTTACCTTAATTTTCCTTTCCTGACCTGTCCTCACATCAGCACAACTTTCTCCCTCCCTAAGTGGCCTGTCGCCGCTAGATTATAGAACAAGAGAGGAAGTGAGGCCTCTTTTTTATAAGCTAGGCAAAGGTAGTCCTGGGGATGGGGTCAAGAAGAGGAGTTAACCCAAAGTGTGCTGACGTGAGGACAGGCCAGGAAAGGAAAATTGCGGTAAGTATTGATAACAATTTTCCGTTATATACTCCTGGAGTAAAAAAACTAACATCATGTTTTTATTTATGGTGTTAAGGTTTGAACTAGGTGTTAGGTTTGAACAAACATACACAGACACAGATTTAGCTGTTATATAATGTCTTTACTCTTTATAAGTAAAACCAAGTTTTGTTACAACAATATTGCTTTTTTGACAGAAGTGTAACGTTAAAATAAAAATTAAAAAAAAAAAAGTAAACTCTTTGTGTGATGCCACCATGCACATTTACATGAACTTTAACAGTTCAAGTAACTGAACACAACAAAATATTTCAGCAGCTACAAGCACAGGCACTGCCACTGGCACAGCATAATAAACCAATACTCAAGGGTAATGCTTATTTATACAATAGGAATCAGTTTACTGTTCTCAGTTTATTATTTTAACAGTTCTAATTCTCTAATACATTCAAAGAAAAAGTGCACAGTCTACAATGCCATTAGTGTGTTGATTATAACAATCAAAACTTTTTTATCAACTCCCCTCTCTCTCAGCATTGACAATAGAGGTAAATATCACACTAAGACTCCCCTAGGGGAAGAACCCTTACTCTGACTAATTATAAATGTGATGCTGTGTATAGGTTTAGGAAGTGCTGTCAACAGCAGTAAATACTATTCACTGCTATTGACAGCACAGCATTCATAGCAACAACAATATGCATCTAATTGACAGCTACTGATCTATTTTTGTTTTTCATTAGTGTGAAATTTACGTCTATTGTCACATTTGTCAATGATAAGAGAGAGAGAGGATCCCGGAGAGTATCTATTTGCATTGATTTGTGGCTAAAAAAGGACTTACAACTTCATTCTTTGCATGCTACTTTTGTGTTGAACAAAAAAAACCTACACACATATGAACACACCCTTGAACAAGCAGCCCACCCACGCACTGCACATTTAATTATATCATGTGTGGACAAATGTTGAAGAGTGGGACATATAAAAAAGGAAAATTCTAACAGTGATAACTGACAATAGAAGTAATATGGTGGCAGCAATTAAATACTGTAAACTACAGCAGCAGCAGAAGAACCATCCATAGTCTGAAATTGATGATCTGTGGTGAGCCATTTTTATTATTATTCTTTTACATGATGACAATTATTGCATGGACATGAGATGATTGATATTGGGGTTGTCTTATCTACTTGACTGGTGTATCCTTGGTATTTTTCCACTTTATTTCTAATCTCGTGTACAAGTATTCCCATGAGATGAGGGTTAAAACAGAATGGAATTGCTAACCTTTTCTATATTTTATACTTATTAGGCTGTGTTTCTCTTGTTAGGTATAAATAGATCGACATGGAACGGACACTGTGTGTGATGCATACCTTACAACTTGTGGTCCACATGGTGCAGAAGGAAGCAAATGTTAAGAAAGTTTATCCTTGATAAAGCAAGATCAATAATGAACGTTTTCTTGCAAGTCTTGCATTGCAACGCAGAAGATATTGGAGCAGTGTGGCCTTACTCTTTTAAATGACTGCCCTACATGCTGGTCAAGTAGTACATTCAACATGATCACAAGACTTCTCAAACTGAAAGAGTCGGTCTGCCAAATCGCAAACAACATGGGATGGGATGGGACAGCTTGTTTACTAGTGAATGGCAAAAGCTCAAATCATTGCATGACCCGCTGCTGCCTTTTGCAGAACATACTAAAACCCTTCAGAGCAGGGACGGACTGACAACTCATGGGGCCCCTGGGCAATAAGGGATCATGGGGCCCCTGTGTCCTTGCCCAAACTCAAAAAAGCCTATGAAAAAGGTACCAGTGGCATCTCATGGGGCCCCCTACTGACCCCGGGCCCTCGGGCAGTGCCCGACTTTCCAAATGGTCAGTCCACCCCTGCTTCAAAGTGACATCATGAACATGTCCCTGGCTGTCCCTGTCCTCTTTGATCTAGTCAGCCACCATGAAGACTTTAAACAGAACACTATCTAACAAGACCTTGCTACAATTGCACAGAAAATGAAAGAGAATGTTAACCAGCGATTTGCTTCATTCATTCTTAGATCCAACTGATTAAATGTTCTCACCACTTGCAGCAGCTGCTTGTTTTATCAACCCTACTGTCCGTGAAACCCTTGTTGATGTAGCTGATGATATTATTCAGGAACTGCTTAAGAAGGCAGAGGAGTGTATCCATACTGTAAGAAAATCCACATCACCCCACAAACAAGATGAGGATCGGTCTGACTCTGGAGATGCTTTGGAAGAGGAGAATATTGAAAAATCACAGGAAGTGGAAGAAGCACCATCCACATCAAAGCAGCCAGTCCTTCAGTTTCTTTTAAAATTCCACAGAAGACCCAGGCAGATGATCTCCCCAAACAACATAGGGTAGCAGATCAGTCTGACTGGTAATGGGGTGCACACAATCCATTTTCTTATGGCCTCCTCCCTGGCCTCAGTGGCATGTTGTCCCTTAGAGTAAATTTTGTATTTTGAAGCACTTAAAAGAGCAGTGGTGCACTGGCTTAACTTGGCCGTCTATAGCTGTAGGGTTGAATTAGGGTGAAAAAATCAAGTTATTCTTATTTTTCTTTCTCTCTTACCCATCCACACAGTCAGCTCCAAGTTGTGTCTCTAAAATATAGTACATATAGGCCCCTTCCCAGGGCCGGCCTTTGGCCTTTAGGCACCCTGTGTGAAAATTATTGACAGTGCCCCTCCATGACCACATTCCTCTATATACAGTATACTTCCATTCTGGGAAAACACATGCGAATTCTGCAATTTTCCTCATTATTTAGAGCCAGCCAGCCCTGCTGGTGCTGGTGCAGTAGCTGATAGATAAGTATGGTATCATTCCCATAAAGATTCAGTGAGTGCACATCATGGACACAGAAAAACAAACAGCTATTACTTCAGAATAACAAAATGACTGAAATTTGACTGCAACAAATTTTGTTATAACAATCCCTGCAGTGTACATAGATAAGACTTTTGGAGTTAAGTGTGCTTACCTTTGTATGAGTTTTGTGATGAATTGTCTGCAAATGACACTTCAAGTTTGTTGTATTTTTACCAGCAACCACAGCTCCACATGGTTTGCAAACGGTCTTGTTCTCCTTAGCATCAAATGTAAAATACAGCCTAAGATCTTCTCTTCACTTTTTACCAGTCACAGACTTTGACATTTCTGTCTTGGAGATGGGAAATAAATAGGAGTGACTCCGACTCGCCCTTGGTTAGGTCTCGACGGTGTGGAGGAGGCCTGCAATGCACAGTGCTCTGGATGGTCTGAGGAGGCCTGTAATGCACAGTGAGTGCTCTGGACAGTCTGAAGAGACCTATAATGCTGCACCATCAGTGCTCTGGACTGGACAGTGACCTGAGGTGGCCTGTAAAAGCTGCACAGTGCTCTTGATGGTCTGAGGAGGCCGGTCCTGCTGCACAGTGCACTGGATGGTGGTCTGAGGAGACCTGTAATGCTGCACAGTGCTCTGGACGGTTGTCTGAGGAGGCCTGTAATGCTGCACAGTGCTCTGGACGGTTGTCTGAGGAGACCTGTAATGCTACACAGTGCTCTGGACGGTTGTCTGAGGACTTTAATGCACAGTGCCCTAGGATGGTGGTAGGAGAGGCCTGTAATGCTACACAGTGCTCTGGACAGTGGTCTGATAAGGCCTGTAATGCTGCATAGTGCTCTGGACGGTGGTCTGAGGAGGCCTGTAAATGCACCGTGGTCTGAGAGGCCTGTAATGCTGCACAGAGCTTTGGATGGTGGTCTGAGGAAAGGCCTGTAATGCACAGTGCTCTGGACGGTGGTCTGAGGGGAGGCCTGTGATGTACACAATCACAGTCCTCTGGGAGGTCCAAAGAGGCCTGTAATGTGCAGTGTTCATCAGTGTGAGGAGGCCTGTAATGCTGCACAGTGCTAAGTACATTACATTTTCGTTCTGTTTTCATTCATTAACAAAAATGGAATTGATTTTCATCATAGTTTTTGTTATGTAAGTATGCAAGTATCACCTTAAGTTTTCCTGTTTCCTTGTTTTGACTTCTGTCTGCTTATTTGTTTTCTGACCTTGCTACCTTGGTCATCCCAGTCTTAGCAATATTGCCTTGTTATCCAAATCTTCAGATCAGTATAAGTCTGCCTTGTCTGTCTCCTGTGTTCTTTTATCTGTCTAGCACTGGCAAACCAGTAAATTTTTTGTGTTCACTCTCCGGATCACGCTGTACCCATCAGCACAGCATGACATGGGTGTGGGTGGGAGCGACACGGAAGGGAAGGCCAATGGATCGGCCCGAGGGGGGCCACAAGCAGTGACTCCGCTGGAGATATCACCACACACATTCCCACTGTTCCATTTTATGATGTGGTGAAGACAAATTGCTGAAGTTCAAACTGTGCGTTAGAATGGGGAAGAAAGGGGATTTAAGTGACTTTGAGAGTGGCATGGTTGTTAGTGCCAGATGGACTGGTCTGAGTATTTCAAAAACTGCTGATCTACTGGGATTTTTACTCACAACCATCTCTAGGGTTTACAGAGAATGGTCCAAAAAAGATAAAATATCCAGTGAGCAGCATTTGTATAGATGAAAATGTCTTGTTTATGTCAGAGGTCAGAGGAGAATGGGCAGACTGGTTGCTGCGACATTCAGATGGTAGGGTCAGAATTTAGCATAAACAACATGAAATCATGGATTTCATCCTGCCTTGTATCAATGGTTCAGGTTGTTGGTGGTGGGGGATATTTTCTTGGCACTAGCAAGGTGTACCTAATAAAGTGACCAGTGAATGTATATATAAGTAAAGAGTAAGCCCAAACCTGGCCATGAAATAACTTTTGATTCAATGGTCCAATTACTTTTGGTCCCTTGAAAAAGGGGGGGTGGCTACTCTTAAGAGCTGTAATTCCTAAACCCTTCCTCTAATGTGGATGTACATATGCTCAAATTAAACCTGAGTGTGCACTTTCAGCCTATATCCATTATATAACTATGCCTTGAATATGTTTTGGTAAATACTAAAAAAAATTTAAAATTGTGCCTGTGTCCAAATATATATGGACCTAACCTAGATGCTCAGTATATTAACATGACATAATGTATGAAGTGTATGAAGTGTGGTGTATGAAGCTTGTAATGCTATGTGAAGGGTGGAACAAAATGTAGATGAATGGGGATCAGCATATAAGTTTGGGATACAGCAATCAGTGATCAATGTAAGGTCACAGTCCCTCTGAGGAAGTCCCTATGCGGAGGAAACATGTCAGCGTCCTGTTGCCTGATGTATCCCTGCCAAGCATGCAATAAGTTCTACACAACTGATGGATAGAAACAGCATATTTTGCACAGGCTGTTTGCTACATTTCGTTGGGGATCCTTGCTGTCATTTCCACTGGCTATTGAATAGCTTTGATGCTTCAAGCTGCATTGTCTGCAGAAAGAGTTTGATGAAAGCCCTTCCTAGACTTATCTGTGTGACAATCCCTATATTCCCAAGGGAATTTGGTGAAGACCACCTAAGGCAGGTTAAATTGGTGAAATTTCATGCACAATTTCAGAGGAGCATATCCCTGACTTGGTATAATGTACATGCCCACCAGTATGAGCCAAGGATTTACTGCACCTACTTAAGTGAGCCCTTGCACTGCTCATTGTCCCAGCCCCATATTCTTGGAGAGGTAACTCCATTGCATTACAGCTTGGATGCCTTTGCATGTCACAAGGAATGTTAAGCACCTATTTGCTTGCCATTGATTTACAATGCCAGTAGCTGCAACTACCATAAAGCATTTACATTTAACAACAGGGTAGTGTTGTAATTTAGGAATCCCCATTGAACTTTACTAATTTCTGAGGACAGCATTAGTATACACAAGCACACTTGGTTGTAAATACAGGGTATGTGTAGGGCTAAAAGACAATGTTATACTACACTAGAGAATCCATGGATTGGACAGAGATATATATAATCTGATGATTTGGTGATAATAATAAACATAGGGTGCCATATATGCATGCTCTGCAAGGGAAAGATTTTAGATGAGTAAAGTAAATTCTTGTATTTTTATGCTGATATAAGCTTGTATTTTTGAATGTTTTGAATTAAAAATTAGACATATCTATTCAGTTACATCAATATCTGTATTAGAATTATAATAGAAATCTTGTCTAGAATGATCTCCACTAGAGGGGATAATTTTTCAAACTAAACCAATTTTGGGAGTTATTTTATGTCAGGTATGTTATTTGTGTGAATATTCATTAAATTACACCTATTATATGGATACTGTGCCCCAAGTGCTATAGAGAATGTTGATTTCCAAATATCTACCTTGAATTAATTAGAATGATGTAAGTTCAGCCTTGAACCTGGAAAATTGAGGTGCTCCTCTATAATACTAACCTTTTATTTTGTGCTTCAAGTATTAGAAAACTAAAATATGTTTTCTTTTACTGAATGATATACTGATATTGAGACGCGTGGAAACACAAATGTGTATGGTGTTTACTTTTGTCTGAAATACTGTTCATGACGTGGGCACCTCTGTACCTTTTTAGCTCCATGATTGAAGGTAATTTATGTATTAAATGAATGGAAAGACATGCAACAGAATCATTTTGTTTACTAAATTCTTATGATGCTTTTATGTCGGCAAGTAAAAGGAAAGATGTACAATTTCCCTGGTATGCATGCCTTTTTGGTTTACACTTCATATACCCCAAGGGAAGTGGTTATGACATAAAATTTAGAAAGTGGTTGTAAAAATGTGTGGTTTTATCATAACTTGAAAAACATCTCAGGTTATTGGGATTAGGCATTGCTGCTTTCCTGCATGCCTTTAATTAGCTGCATAAAAGAAAAACCCACAGCTCTGAAACTGAAAATAGATGAGCCGAAGTGACGCAAATTCCATGAGATGAAAGAGCAGATTCCAGAAGTCTAATTAAAAGCAACTGAGAAACTAGTATTCGATACAGCCGTTTACTCACCTGAAAAAATAAACTAAGAACTGTAACAGGACTTTAACACAGAGATGTGGGAAAAAGGCAAAGGGTTTCACTCAGGTCACAGGAAGGCCCAACTATGCAAGAACACTAAATCTGTCTGTTTCTGCGCCACATGCAGTCAGCAGGAGTTCAGCCAGGGAGCTCAGGCCAATACCACTAAAGAGGGTATTTTATCAAAGTTAATTTAGTAAATCATAGTTTCCAAAAAATGGTAAGGTTTTTTTTATTGTAAAAAAATAATAAATAAACATCTATACCAAGGATTTTGTATGGCCATTGTTTTACGAAGCATATGTATTTGATGCTAAATAGAACTCACATATACTGAGTTGACAAGCATCCTGAAATACATTTGGGATAAATAAATAAAATAGTAATTGGCTTGGATTATGCTGTTTTTCTTCCTTGTCAACTGCTTCTTGAATGTATTTCGTATATGTTCAGTGTCAGTTTATGGAAAGAAAATAGTCAGTGACTTTGGTTTATCTATTTCATATTAAAGTGTGTATAAACCCAAATAACAACCTTTGCTTATTTGGTCCTCTTTTGTCTGTTAAAAATATCATCAAAAGGTTTTTACTATACCTGTTTGATAATAACTGTTAATTCTGCCAGAAATGTTGTGGGCTGATAACATCCTGTCCTCTTTATTATAATTTTAATTATTCCCAGTTTTCTATGCTAGTTCTGTCCTAGGGTAACAATTTTTCTTCTCTCTACTATAGATACAGTTCACTGAGTGAGCATTTATTGGGAAGTGCATTACTGGCTGGGAAGTGTGTTGGAGAAAAGTCTGGAAAAATAAAACTAATGAAACCACCACATCAAAGGACTGGTAAGCTGAAAAATGTTAACCCTTTGTTCTTGGGTTTAGATATTTTTAAATATTAAAAAGCATTCTGTTCTTGAAGCTATGTTGATAAAAATAAGCAAGAGGAGTTACCATTAGAGTGTGAGTCTACTGAGAGGGAAGATACCATACTCTCTGACCTCAGATATCTTAGTTATAATAAACTTTTTATATACTGTACATTTAAGTATTCAGAAAGTGATAAAAGTGTTTACACATAACCTTTATTATATCTTAAGGAAGGGAGGAGAAAGGAAAAAAATTAAATCTTGTAGACTAAATAACTTTCCTTTGCCGGAGTGTGCAAATGAATGAAAAAGTAGCGCTTTCTGTACTTTTTAAAACGGAGAATATGTTTTATTACATCTGTTTTACCAAAAGTGTTTGTAAAGCATGCCAGCTCCCTATATTGTCAGTTCGAGTCATATGCTTGTAATGCTAGAACAAACCACCCACCTATATTGAAAAAAACACTACCTGCCTGTAATCAGAGCAAGCACAGTATAATGTGAGCCTGTATTACCCTGGCCTGTGCAGCCAACAGAAAATATACCGCCATCCCCTGGTTCCAATAAAGTGTATTTTCTCTCCAATTGGCATCAATAAAAAAATATATTGTGTCAAACTTGGATGTTAGCAAAATGCAATGTGCCAGTCTCAGAAAATCTGCACTCTGATGCCAACAGAGAATGTAAAGTCTAGATTTGCATATAACTTCAGCTGCCTTTATCTTTGGATCTACTAATCATTTTCACTCATGGTTACCACCATGTAAGCTTTCTTTCATTATGTGCTGGGTTTAAATTGCACATTTGTGACAGGTCTGCTTTAATGCCCCTGGAACCAATAAAATGTGTTGTGCCAGCACTTGGTGTTAAAAAATATATTATAGCCAGGCTCTGGTGCCAGTAGTATTACTGGGCCAGACAGATTTTAAAATTTACTGCCAGCCAGGAAATGCTACTTGGTTTTGAACCACAAAAATGCACAGTACTTCTTTTTATGCTTGTTTTACTGAATTAAGAAAAAAGCAATATGTAAAAAACAAACAAATGTAAAAAAACCCAACAAATTATCAATCATCTTTTGTCATTCTAACAGTTTTAAGGTGAAGAAATGTGAAATTTGATTGGCTACTATGAGTTATGTCACTGTATACATCATCTTCAAATTCTTCCTTTTTGCAGATCAAGTCAAAACAAATGTAAATTTCATTTCTGCGTTTCCCATATTATGCATTTGAAGGCATTGGGAACTTTTTTACAATCTCTGTATTGCAATTTTTTATTAGAATGTGTTTATTTATTTTTTTGGAATGAAGGGATAAGCAGAGAAAAATACTTTCTGTTCAGATTACCACGTGCACATACCTTTATGCAGGTTAAAATATTGTGAAGAAATGGGATTTTGTGATACGACACAGCAGGATTATTTTGCTATCATTTTCTAGATTCTGTACCGCAGAAACTTTTGTACGTATGGAAGTATCAAAGTTACATAAGTAAATCATAGTTTTCAGAAAAATGCTGTTTTTCTATTGAGGAAAAAATAAAAACCAAACATCTATACCATGGATTTTTTATGGACATTGTTTCAGGAAGAACATTTATTTCAAGCTAAGTAGTACTAAAGTATACAAAGCTGACAAACATCCTGAAATATATTTTGACTATATACATAAAATAGTAACACTGGCATATTTGGATTAGTTGGCTTATTTCATATTAAGATGTGTATAAACCCAAACAGCTTCTTTATTGGGTCCCTTTTGGTCTGTTGTCTGTACTGAAGAAACCTTTATATGTATGGAAGTATAGGCAATACAATTTATTTTTTTTCACAGCAGCAGTAGGCTTGGATTAGCATCAGAAAGAAAGCTGTAACTTTTTTTTGTTATTTATTAATGTATTTGTACAGTAAATGTCTGCAGTAAATGTCTGTCTGCTCGGTGACTGCCCTGCTACTACATACTACTCACTGAGTGCCTTGTCACTTCATACTACTCACTGTCTTACCATTACATGCTGCTCACTAACTGCCCTGTCACTACCTACTGCTCCATGACCAATCTGTCACTACATAAAACTCCCTACCATCTTGCCACTACATACTGCCCACTGACCACCCTCTCTCTACATACTGCCCACTGACCACCCTGTCACTATATACTGCTCTCTGACCACGCTGTCACTACATACTGCTCTCTGTCCACCCTGCCACTACGTATTGCCCACTAACCACCTTGCCACTACATACTGCTCATTGACCTGCCTGCCACAACATACTGTTCACTGACCTCCCTGCTACTATGTACTGCTCACTAACTGCCCTGTCCCTACATACTGCACCTTGACCCCCCACCACTACTGCTCACTGACCACCCTGCTACTACATGATTTTCATTGAGCACCATACCAATACATTCAGATCACTGACTGCCCTACCATTACATACTGCTCACTGATTTGAATATTGTAAAGGTGCAAGGTAACTGTGCATCACATACTACTGACCACTGAACTCTGTTACAAACTGCATTTTAGGCTTTGTTCACAAGGGCATATTTAAGTGTACACCCATGCGAGGGCTGTGTTTGCCCACACAGGGATGCACACGTGTTATATGCCTCCCTGTGCAGGCAGTCCCATTCATGTCAACTGGGATGCAGCTGCTGCACAGGCAAACATAGCCCTCGCACAGTGTACATTAGCCATAGGTTCCATATTTTTTTTTCAAATTTATATGGGTAGCTTCTGTGTTGAAAAGTCTTTTTTTTTCTCTAGTTATGTTTTAGTTAAATTGATTGTAAAGATTTATTTTTTTTATTAAAATAATAAACATGTCATACTTACCTGCTCTGTGCAATGGTTTTATATAGAGCAGCCCCAATTCTCTTCTACTGGGGTCCCCCTCCAGCAGTCCTTGCCCAATGCCAAGCCGGGCTATTCAGACACACAGCTCGGCTTGGCCCCACCCCTGCTTTCACTCACAGGTTTTAACTGACAGCAGCAGGAGCCAATGGCTACCACTGCTCTCAGCCAAGCCTGTGAAAAAGGAGAAGGGGAAATGAGCTGAGGTAGACGTGTACAGCACTGGATCAAGATCAAGCCCAAGTGAGTATTTAGGAGTGGGGGGAGCTATTATTAAAAGTTTTTTTTTTTTACCTTATTACAGAGAATGCATTAAGGTAAAAACCTTTTACTTTTACAACCACTTTACTCTGAGCTCTCCACACTTCGAGTGCCAAGGATTTGGAGATATCCATTTTTGGGCAAGTAGTTTACATTCCTGAAATATTAATACGATAAAAGGAACATAGGCTTCCATGGGAATGGCTTTCTCATCTTACATACTTAATAAGCAAAGACTTGGTTCTGCTAGAGGATTTGTGTGAAAGACCAAGTTAATCGCATTTGCAATCCCTTGCCAGTACCAAGTTTTGGACACCTCCATAGCATATGTATTAAATCTGCTAGGCCTCTATTGCATTTATGACCAACCCTCTTCAGCTGATACCCTGATCTGAGTGGATTTTACTATGCAACATGTAACCAGCTACAATACATTTATAATGTCAACTTTTTTATAAATAAAGTGTATCTAAAGCCAACATTTTTTTCTACTTTGGATAGGGTGGTCTGTGGTTAGAATCTCAGGTTTGTATCACTCTCTGTTTTCCAGTAGGGGAGATCTACTTTCTCTATTTTGTCCATCCAACCATTTGCATTGAGAATGCTAGTGAATGTTTTTGACGATGCATCTTTCTATAGTAACATCATTTTTTGATGGTTTTATAGTAAACATTCATGGTGATACAATTTAAAAAAGATACAAAGTATCCAAAATACTACAAACACAGCTTAAAGTGGAAATACACTGTATCTGAGCACCACAAGCCAAAACACTATTTAATGCATGTTTAACCTTCACAGAAAACCCAGCCATCCTTCCATGTCTCCATGATTTATTTTGCTGAGAAATCACTTTGAAAAACACCCCCTAGTATTGCTGGCCATGGCCATCTTGAGCAAGGGCAGATGATTCATGTAGCATTTAATACCCTTAGCTCAGGTATGCGAACAGGAGGATAGGCGTAGCTGAAAAAACCCATCCTACCCTCCAGTAGACTCTTGGGATTTATGACATAATTTGCCTAGACCAGAAACATTAAGGATTAAAATAGTCAATGCTGATTGAGAGAGTGAAGTTCTGCTTTAAAGAGTGGAAGAGAACTACATGTAGGATCAGACAGCAATATATACAAAATACTTAGAAAATCACAAAAATAGTTTCATAGGTAAAAGCCGTAGTCAAACTTGAGAATACAAAATGTATAACTAGGCTAGTGGTTTAGGTGGGCATCAGTGCCCCAACTGCTTTCACGGATATATTCCTGAAACTGAAATACACTGGGCACTTGTAGAAGGCAGGTATGTAGGGAAGAAACGGTGTACAGAGCAAGTGGCAGAGAAGAAGGTGGGAGGGGGGAAATAGTACAAGAAGTTTAGAAAAACAGTTTGGAAAAAGAAAGTAGGCTTCAGGATGGCTCGCCTTTCTAACAGCAACTGGATTAGGGAGATAGTGGCTGTCAGTATTTGGCGGAGGAATCAGTGGGACATTATTATGTAGTTACTTAAATCTGTAAATTGCAGTCCTTATTACAACAGTTACTACTCTTTAAACACGCTGACTCAGTCTATGAAGGTTGAAAAACAAATTATTTTCTCTATAAGGAACATTACAACCTCTAATAAAAATGTGTATGTATTATTTTCTGATTACATAATGCGAGAGGCTTCTGCAGCTAATATGATTTGTAATTGAAACACATGAGCCGAGCCGTAATTCCTATTATATACTATGAAAACATGGTGCAAACTTATCTAAAGTAATGTATATGCAATACATTTCTAGTTATTAAAGTTGAATTCCAGTTAAGAATAAAAAGAAAACTATTACTTAATTTGTATGAATAATATAGTAAACTTTTAAATTAACATTATTTGAATTACTAATGTCTGATTAGCAAAAAACATCTAACCTAGACATTCACCAACCCTCCTCTCCTTCATCGACAGTGGTGTGCCAGTGCAACTGAATGTAGCTGCTCGCAGGCACTTCCTTGTACCATTGTGGCTGTCTGTCCAAGCAGCACAGCAAAGACTTGCTCCATCCCGCCCAACCACGCCCCCACCCTTACTTTGCGTCGATAGCAAGGTAATGTAGGGTATGTCAAGTGACTAAAACAGATACACCCACCAGCCTCCCTTACACTATGCAAGGATGGGATTTATGGTCACATGATGGCAAGTAAATACCAAAAAAAAGGAACAAACATGGCAAGTGTAACAATATTGCACATAGTGATTAACATAGATACCCTTAATGATTGTTGGAGAGTAGTTGAATGCAAGGCATTTCTTCCATTTTAAAAATGTAGTAAAACATTAAAGCGGAGCTCCACCCAAAAGGGGAAGGTCTGCTTTAAGTACTGGTCCCCCACTCCCTGTAAGGAATTGGCACCTTTGGGGAGTGGGAGGGGGAGCAGGTATCTGATTTTGACAAGTACCCCCCCTCTTCTTCTGTGATTGCCTAGGCAATCGAAAGCATAAGTTGTCCTCCCCAATCCCTCCCTGTAGTCTTCTGAGACACGTGACAGGTCCCAGAAGACTATGGGATCATTCCCAAGGTGCAGCACTACTCACGCATGCACAGTGGGCACTCGGCTGTGAAGCTGCAAGCTGTCATAGCAAGGTGCCCACACTTAAGATGCCGGCGCCAAGGAGAGAGGACAGCCGGTGAAACTGGCTGCAGTGAGTACACTGTTGGGTTGTGGGACAGGTGAGTGGCTGTTTTTTAAAAGTCAACAGCTACAGTTTTTGACTTTTATTTTTTGTAGCTTTGACTGGAGCTCTGCTTTGACGACTTATATTTTTAAATTATGTTTAGATGGTATAAGATTATAAACAACTATTTTGACATCTAATAAAGTGTCAACATTGAGAAACAATATGTACTTTCTGGAAACTTTATATAAGGAAAACAAACATACCACTTGTATGGTATGATTGATGTTTAAAGAACCAAAGTGAAGACTGTGATATTTCATAGAGTACATTTGGAATGCCTTCATCTTTTTTTGTATTGTATGTGTTTTGTAAAACCTCTTGGCTGTTCAGTAATACAATTTCATTTTCCTCTGATGTCTTTTTATGTATTTGACTATGTTCTCTGGTTGTAAATTAACAGAATGGATCACTTTCAGATATGTAATAACAAACATGGAAATTACAATATTTCCTTGGTAAATCAAATCGCTTTATATACAGTACCTGTCAGGTTTCATGCACACAGACGTTTTTAGCTTAAAACTTCTTAAGCGTACAATCCCTGGTGCTTTCTCGAACCTGGGAAGCTGCAAGTGCCTCGTACAGCCATCCATACATGTGAATGACTGTGCACAGCTGTACTCACATAAACACTGATTGCTTCTGAATCTGTGTTTACCTGTGCAAGTGTATGCAGCTTATTCACCCAAACGCATCACATTCATATTTGAGAAAATACCCCGGGTGCGCATGTGTGGGTAAACGCCGATGCAGAAACGATCAGCGTTTACACAAGTACAGCCACATACAGTCTTTGATTTGTAGAGGCAGCTGCAACACCTATGGGTAAGCACCAGGGATTTTATGCTTTAGATAATTTAACCTAATATACATCTGTATACATGCCTTAAAGAAATTTTAGACAACAAGTGAAAGTATTTAGTAAGCTACTAATTCTATCCAGTAAAATAGAAAGTTCACTTACTTTACTTTAAAGAAGATCTCCTAGATTGTAAGCGCCAAGGAGCAGGGCCCTCGAACCCCTCGTGTATCGCATTGTATTGTTACTGTACTGTCTCCCACTATAATGTATAGCACTGAGCAAACTATTGGCGCTACATAAATACTGTATTATAATAATAATAATAATCATAATTTTTATTTTATAGTTCTGTGACCCATGGGATAAAGTACAACATACTAGTAGTACTTTGTCCCATATTTCAAAATGCTTTCTAACCCTAGTGATGAGGTCCCACCTGACCCCTCTGCTCCTGCTGCAGCAGATCTGACAACAGTTAAAGCAGTATATAGGCAAGTGCTTTCTCAACTGTAGGTGGCGCTCGATCAAAGCGATGCTGCAGCTGGAGAGGAAGTCAGGAGAAACCTGGTTTCTCTATGGTTTCCTGGTTCCCTGAGACAGCATTTTGGTTGGCTACGCTGCATCCAGGTGACCCCTGGCAACCATCTTGGGTCAGCAGAGTCTTTTTAAATCCCTGCCCCTGGGTTCTGGTGTTCATTTGGTGAAGTGGATAGGAGAGCGAAAGAACATCTGTCTGTTATTGAAAGTAATTAGGGGCAAGGAAAGGTTCCTGATGAGTAGGGACAGGCTAGGGACACTCCATCCTTCTTAGGAGGACTTTCCCAATGGAACCAGATTGGCCAGGTTGCAATCCACCCTCTGAAGACAAATGCTGTTGGTGCATCTTTACCTGCTGCATCTCTGCATTGCACAGAACTGAGAGTGCTTTCCTGGTGTGGTGCTCTCCTGCTAGGGTGTCTGTTAAGTTGAGCCTTTCTTTTAATACAAGTTGTTGTTCCTGCAGCCGGACTCTGTGTGATTACCACGCTGCACCTTCTCACAGGTATTAATCCTAAAAGCAAATATCTATTGTATTTCAGCTTACCAGTTCTTAGATGTAACATCTGCATTTGTTTTCTTTTTTAGACTTTCTTTCATTTATATTCAGCTGGTGATCTGCTAAGTAAGTCTGTTGTATTTCAACATAACAAGCTGTCCTGTAGATGTAGCAGTTTAGAATATTGAGACAAAGCATTTGCCACTGACAGGGGTGCTTACAATGATCAGTTTTTATGTATGTAAAACCTTTATCCCAAAAGAAAAAACTTTTGCTATAACTGCTTGTGTAACTGCAGTGTTGACTCGAGTTTGGGTTCAATTTGTTAGTGTATCTAAGTCTGCTAGCACATCTGACATTTCCCCCAGACTGACAATGCTGCTATCCAAAATTTCCCCCTGTGCTCCTTCATCCATAGTGGGGGCACTGTAATATAGGAGGTGTGTTACTGGCCAGAATACCAGGTGAAAACGGAAAAAAAATCAGAAAAAAAGAAATGCAGCTACCACATATAATGATTGGCAAGCTACAATATATTAAATTTCTGGTTTTGGGTTTAATTTTAACTTTAAGAAGGACACGATTCATTCATAGCTGCAGCTTTTCTCAGCTCTAAACACTTTCTAGGGACAAACAATTGCAAGAGAAATGCAGAGGCTGACAAGTTGTCACTCCTTGTGCATTCCTCTTGCCATATTACATGACCTTTTTCTCACAGGGGACAGAGCTATAAAAAATTATAATGATAGATTTACTTTAATTGAAGTTCTATGTAATCCTCTGTAAAATATGCAAAAAACTGTCTTTTTCTTCTTTCTCTGCTTTTTACACAATGAATAATGTGCAAAATCCAAAAGCGGGTCTAAACTATTGGCTAAGAGAAAGGTACTGGTACTTTTTTTTACATTAGTCTTTTTCTTTTTAGTGAGAAACAACAAAAATTTTGTCCCAATACAGGGGCGGACTGACAACTCATTGCCCCCCGGGCAATAGGGAATCATGGGTCCCCTGTGTCCTTGCCCAAACTCATAAAAGCCTATGAAAAGGGTACCAGGGGCATCTCATGCGGCTCCCTACTGACCTCGGGCCCTCGGGCAGTGCCCGAGTTTCCAAATGGTCAGTCTGCCCCTGTTCCAATATCATCAGCTGATGTGTTCCAGAATTACCAGATAACAGATAAAAGGAAGTGGAGTGGAATCAGCAGGTAGACCAGGTCCGCCGTAGGCCCCCCCGAGATTTAATTTTCAGCTTTGACAAGAGCGTTACTTGAAATAGTTGACAGCACTGAATTTAACCACACACACATTGTGATTGCATTGTATACATCCGCCCATTTAGATAAAAATGCCCATAAAGATCATTGCTTGGTTAAAATTTTGCTCTTATCTATCATTTAAAATGACTGATATGTGCATTCCATCTAGTGGTCAATCAGTGTAAAATGTTCATGACGGTTTTGGCAGTAGTTTCATCTACTTCTGCTTTCATTCCCTTAAAGAGGGACAAACTACATTGGAAGATCATGGTAGCTTATTTCTAGATTGTACTGTGAAGGAGACTAACCATTCTGTTCTTTCTTCCTGCAGTATTGCTGGTAAACACATGGACTTTATATCCTTATTCCACTAACAGATGCCAGCAGCCAGAAAGTCAGTTTATATTCCTGTGACAGCAGCCAACTGCAGCTTTCAACTCTGTTCAGACAGCATAGCCAGTGACATGTTCACACGTATGTGTTTAACCTGCCTGTGTTATGCATCTATACTCAGTACATTAAGCTATAGACGGTAGTAAACCACAAAAACTAAACCAAAAAAAAGTTCTCCCTGCAAGTTAAGAGCATAATGTGCTAGTATGCATCACATACTAGCACATTATGAAAGACTTCCCTGAAAAAGAAGCCCTCCAGTGGAGTGCTGTCACGGCTCCCTGAGGCTTCTATCTTCAACTGGTCTTCCTTCTGGGTCCGCGGGCTGCGGCCGCTTGACTGACCAATCTATGATGACGTCACTCCCACGCATGAACGTGGGAGAATCAGCCCCGACACTCTGCCAATGTAAATATCTCCTAAACGGTGTACGGTTACCTTTATGAGTATAGGTATAGGTGTGTTCCCAGTCTGCTTCAGACAGGTTAATAGCTAGGTCTTTTTCCCAGGAGTGACAAACTGGGAGTTCCTCTGGTAAATGGGTACTGAACAGTAGTAATTAGTTGACATCAGATCTGGAGCAAATAGATTCAAAGGGGGTGAGGGAGCAGTTCCATTTGTTTAGGTAGGCTGGAGTCTGGAGGAAGTGCCATACTTGAATGTATGTCCAAAAGGGAAAATATGATCTAGCATGTTCGAGGCTGTGGGGCCAGAGCTTGACAAGGAAATGTTTAGGCATCCAGGAATTCCAAGTTGAGATGTATGTAAGCCGTGTACCGGGGTGGGCTCCCCAGGATACAGTGAAGTCACGAACGAGGAAAGCAACCCCAACACCAGCTTTTGCCACAACAGAATTTTACAAATGCTGAGAAGAGAACATACAATAAATTTACATACACCCAGCCCAAAGGCTGAGACCCTTGTGCTGCACAGCACGGTGCCTTCTGATGGATGAAGGTAGAAAATGTAGTATTTACCTACTGATGGGCACAACTATGCTGCCACACCTTACCCGTTATTACTCTAAAAGAGCAGGAATCAGTGTATGGGTACATGGTATGGGCTAGCCTGCGGTGCAGCACAACAGCTTACAATCTTACACAAATCTACAGTATTCCCCCTCCCATAACTGGTCCTGTAGCACGTGCCTGAGTATTCCTTCTAAGCAAAATGCCAGTCTGGCTTGAGTTTGTGGGATTTTATCAGCTCTCCAATGTGAAATGTCACTTTAAGTTATGAAGTCCTTCCAATGATCAGTAATAACACTTGTGGCCTGACACAGAGACCCTAACTAACTAACTATAGGCCTGGTCTCAGTCTCTAGGCGCCAACACTGAAATGAGGTGCGTGCACGATCTTACCGACCCGGGTCTGCTTTGCATCCGCTGGTGACTCTGAACAGAACAAATGTCTCTCCAACAAGCATGCGGTATCACAGTGTATGTTGCTTTGTTCCTCTGCTCTCATCAGCATTCCTGGCAGCAATATTCCTTTCTCTGAACAGGATCAGGGTCTTGGACCTGATCAGCTTTACTTAGCTGCAGCTCTGGTTACTGAGGGATGCTCTCACCCATGGATGCCATTAGATTCTCTGCTCACACGGCTCCTTCATTCACCATTCTCCAAACATGGCTTCTCTCTCTCCTCTTCCTGTTCTGTAAACTCTAAACCCCACCTCTTCACGAATCTAGAAATATCTAAGCAGTCTGAGGCTGTTAGGAAAACAGTGGCATCTTGTGGCTAAACTGCAGGATGTCAGTCCAGAACATTTAATTTACTCCACACAAACAGTGTTCAAACAATGAGAGCTGTTTTCCCATCTCACATGTATAGAGGTAATTTGACCTGGGGCAAAAGAAATAGGGATGGCTTTGCAAGCTGCGTGGAAGGTTTTCACAGTTAGTCTTATCAGTGGGTGATAGAGGAGAGCTTAGGGAACATATTTTGGGGAGAGTGAATGGACATTCCGGTCTACGATCCTGGAAAGATGGCATGCCCAGTGAAATTTTTTAAAATCTGGGAGTCCAATCCCTCCTTTGGACTTAGGGAGCACAAGTTGAGCAAAGGAGATTCATGGGTGTTTGTGGCCCCAAAGAAACTGAGTGTAACACTGCCTGCAGGAAGTGAAAAAGTCAGGTCAAATAAATAGGCAGGGCTTGTAAAAGTTAGAGGAGGAGGGGGAGGATTTTCATCTTTAGTATAGCTGCTCCACCAAACCAAGAGAAGGAGGGTGTAAATCAAAGTTGATACAACGCAAAGCTGGGAGGAAGTTTCTTTCATAGAGTTCAGAGAGACTGTGTGGAAACTGAATGCCCAGGTATGTTATGGCATCGGATTTCCAGGTAAAAGGAAAGTGGGAGGGTAATATTCCAGGTAAAAGGAAAGTGAGAGGGTAATATTTAGGATTTAGGATTTGCTGAAGTTGATCTTCAGGTTTGGGATGGTTTGAAAGTATGCAAAGTCCTTGAGTAAGTTAGTATAGTGACACGGGGTTCCGACAGAAAAAGTAAAATATTATCCGCAAAAGTGGCAATCTTGAAGTCATGCCCTGAGACAGAGAGGCCTTCTATGTCTATCTTAGATCGCAGTCTGCGGAGAAGTGGAACAAACAATAGTGGTGAGAGGGGGCATCCTTGACGCATTCCGTTCCAGAGGGAGAAGGCAATCGACAGGTGGCCGTTCACACGTATTTGGGGTGTGAGTAAGGAGCCATGATGAAATTAAGCATGATTATTTCACATTCTATGCTGTATATGGTTCAATACTATACAAAGTACCAAAAGTTATAAGTGAAATGGTCAAAAATGTGTTGTTCCTATTATATATAATTACAAAGGGAATGTTTGAGAATGCCTCAGGTAGTGATACAGCTAAGCTACAACATATTCATACATGTGAAAGTGCTGTGGGGGTGTAGGATTATACTAAAAGGTCCATAGATCGAAAGATGTCTGTGGCAGTTCCTCAATGAGACTAAAGTAATCTCTGGAATATATAAAGGAAACAGCAGAGGGCACCAACTAAGTGCAGTATATACAAAATGACTTTATTAAAAAATTGGCAGCTCTTAAGGTGCATAAGGATAAGTGCATGTAATCCATCCAGTGTGATTTGCTGTTGAACCTCAGTGTTTCCTCAGGAGCCAGGAAGCAGATGCTGCTGTCATTAGCTGTATAGGACACCAGAAATGGAAACCAGAAATCCTGGAGCCACCTTGGAGCCTAGAATATGTTTGAAAAAGGAGAAGTTAGCTCCAAAACATGTAGCCATGATCTCCAGGTTGCCACCCTCCCAGGTGTGACATTACTTTAAGTTTTGTGCAGTCCATGTGCTCCAGGGTGGCTCCAGGATTTCTGTTTTGTTTCTGCCAGGCTCAGACTAACCATAAGACACACCAGGCATTTGCCAGGTGGACCAGAGCTACCATGCCCAACCTTTGGGCTGGTTCCAGTCCGTGGCCTGTTGACAACTGGTCCGCACAGTGGGAGGTAAGTGGTGACCGCGGTCTTGACAGGGCTGACATGGACCATGGTCACCATTCACCTCCCACTATGCGGCCCTGCCTGTGTCTCCTCTCCTGTTCTGCTGCGAGAGGAGTTGGAGATCTGCACTGCCCCCCCCCCCCTTGCCCAGCCAATCCAGCTCTGATCCCACTGGAGCAGTGCACAGAATAAACACAGAAAATAGAGGAGTGAGGAGGGGTCGGAACCCAGACTGACACTTGGGGAGGAGTATTCAGGGACCACACCCGGCCCGGTCATTAGCTGCAGAGCGACAACACGTGACCAGTGGAGAGCCAGAAGAGGTAGAGGTATAGAGAGAGCTCCGGTAGCCCCGAGAGTGTGTGTGTGAGAGATAGAGAAAAATCTACTACAGAAAGAAATAGAAATCCCAGAGTGAAGGAAAGAAGGAGAGCGAGATAGGAGAGCTAGAAAGGATAGAGAGAAATAGAAGGGGAGAGAGAGAGAAATAGAGAGAGAAAAATGGAGAGAGAGAAATGGGGAGAGAAAAATGGAGAGAGAGAAATAGGAGAGAGAGGAGAGAGAAATAGAAGGAGAGAGAGGAGAGAGAAATAGAAGGAGAGAGAAAAAGAAGGAGAGAAAGGAGAGAGAAATAGAAGGAGAGAGGAGAGAGAAATAGAAGGTGAGAGATAGAGAAAGGAGAGAGATCTGATATGTAGAGAGGAATCCCATATATAAAGAGGAAATCGATATGCCAAACACGATAAGTATCCACCTTAAATGGCTCAAAAATAAGCCACCAAGCAAAAATGGCAGCCGAGGTTGCATGGCAGGCCGGCGGTCATCTTTGTTGCTGATTTATCCAGTGCTGTACAGATACTGATTTTTTTTATTGTGTTTGGCATATCGATTTCCCAGTGAAATCAAATTAAAGGATCAGTCCCTGTATGCTGTGAGGGTCCGAGCTGTGAGGTCTGGAGTGCCTTTCCTGTGTGCGTTGTGTACCAGTGGAGCCCCCTATCCCCACCAGTACCCTGATGACCACCAGTGCCTTCCCAGATATTACATTACATGCGCATTAATATTGCTCTTCCGGTGAGTGCAAGCACACTTCATTTCCTTACCATGGAAGTCACGAGCACCAATATTTGATGCTTTTCTTCTAAGGACTGCTTGTACCCGAAGACACCAGATTTATGACACGATTTTTTCGATTGTTGTAATATTTATTGTTCTTTGCTCTAGCATCATTGGACATTAATCACATTTATGTGTATACGTTTATGTGTCTATCATCCATTCACTTTTATCTTTATCACTCATTGACAACACTTTTTGTCACAATATTTAGCGCTCTAATTGGCGCTTGATTCCATCACTTGTCACCTTTATTATAATATTGTATACCATTTAGCGCTGCATTTTATATTATTGATGTACTAGGATAAAGGGGTTCATCCTTATGCCAGCTACTTATTTGCACAGAGCGCTCGCTTGTTACACATTTTAGTTCACTGAGTGGGTATGCATGCTCTTATCCTTATGCATCACATGGGTTGTCACTTGTGATTTTTAATAAAGTCTTTTCCTACATACTGCACTTAGGTGACTTCCTCTGCTGTTTCCTTTATTATTTACATGCATCTTAAAAGAATAGATTCAAAGATTTGTGCTCCTAGGAAAGGCATTGTAAATGTAACCTAGCATGTTTAACCTGATTCAAGTCCATCCCTGAGAAGACCTAAGGTTAGGTTGCACTGGTGTTAGCCCTCTGAAGAATAATCCATGGTGGTTTGCTTTCAAAGGGCATTTCACAGGCTGGGAGGAAGCATTATGTCAGTAAGGGTTCGTGTGCATAGCCATACAACATGCAGAGCCCACTTACTGACATTCCCGGGACCCATTTTTGCTACATTTGTACCTGTGATGTTTCTAATGTGGTTGATTTAATAAAACAAAGATTTAATTTGCTTCTGTTACATACAGCTGCCCATTGAGATGCATTAAAAGAGGCAGCTGCATATGGTTGTGTACCAGGGTTTGCGTAAAGCACCCACTTGTGCACTAATGTATGCTCCTGATACAGATATGAGGTGGTATCAAAAAGTTTTGAGACTAATTTTGTAACTAAATCATAAGTCAGTGTGCCAAAAGACATCGTACTGTGTACATCAGGAGCTGTGCAACTGATGCTATTGTGACCACGTGTGTTACTACATCTGCTATTTCATCATGGACAGCGAGTTAGGACAAAGATTATAGGTGAAATTCTGCGTGAAACCCGTACGTCCAAGTTTCATCACCGGTAATGATCCTCGACATGAAGGATGGGTCATCTACTGCACGCTGATGGAGTTCTTGGCAGACTTTGACACAGTGTTCCTTCTGCTCCTGGGTCAGCAGCCTGGGGACGAACTTGGCAGCAACTTGGTGCATGTTAAAATCACGTTAGGATTGCCTGGACTGTTTCGTATGACGCACTGAAAATGGCAACAATGTTGTGAATTGTTCTCCGACAATCATGCACAAGTTGCGGAATGGTTTTGACATTTTCAGGGGTTGAGCTCGTTGAAAGCGTTCCTGAACTCTTCTCGTCTTCTAGTCATATTCTTCCGCTCTTTAAGCACATGTGCCACTCAAAACACCTTGAAAGACTCATTGCAGCATCGCCGTAAACTTGCCGCATCATGTCAAACGTCTCTGTGGCACATTTGTCCAGTTTCACACAGAATTTCTTGTTTGCTCTTTGTTCTAACTTGCTGCTCATGATGAAATAGAAGATTTGGTAATGCACGTGGTCAGAATAGCACCAGTTGCACAGCTCCCGATGTACACAGGACACAGGACGATGACTTTTGTCACGCTGAGTTATGAAGGTTGGTGCTCCTTGTGATTGTGCATGCAGTCTTGTGCATGTTACAGTCTGTTGGCATGTTACAAAACTAGTCTCAAAACTTTTTGATACCACTGCGTTTGGAGCATACCTCAGAGTGAATGCAGGTGCTTTCTGCAAACCCGGCAGACAATCACACACAGCCTCCTCTTCTAATGCATCTCAATGGGCAGCTGTATGTGGCAGCAACTGATCCTTGGAATGTCATTACACATGCGCTTTGCACTGTATGGTCCCTGTATAGCTGTGTACATGAAGCCTTACCCTCTCAGGTTAAATAGAATCAGAGATTATTCATAACTAATACACATTTTGTGGTCTCTGCTCGGAGCAGGAAAGCAGCAAATCCTTGTTTAGTTTTGTTGAGGCTGTTGACTGTGACTTACTGGATTAAAAAAAAGTTATAGTCAGCTAAGTTTTCTGACATTGAAAAAAGAGTGCATTTTTCTCACTGTTCCAATTTGCCTATGATGTTCTCTTAAATAGGTTTTGCTATCAGCAACTCAACATTCCATTAATTCTCCTCGCAACAACTTTTGCTGACCCTTTTCAAGACAAGTTGTCACAGTGAAAGCTCCTTTTATTTTTATCTACCCATACAGTCAATAACAAGTCATTACATTCTGTATATTAAAAAACAGCAACGACAGTACCTCATCTTTCAGAAACACATAAAAATAATTCCGTTTCTTTTGAGCTGTTTTAGAAAGTGTGGCACAATTGGTGATTCCACCATAACTGGTGGTATAGTCCTATTGCCATCACCTATCGAAAAGAGAATACAGCTAGCAACGTATGTGCTTTTAGCAGCTAAGCAAGCTATTGCCAAAACATGGAAAAGACAATTTGTATATTTAGTGAAAGTCAAGCAACCTACGTACATTTTTTTTCGCTCATGAGAAACTTACAAGCATACTTATGGATACCCACAAATTTCTCAAAGTATGGTCTCCATGGATTCAATGTGCCCATGCCTCACTTCCATGCTATGCTTTTCTTTATTCAATATTATAGGGAATGACACATCAGATACTCTGGAGCCTCCTCTTCCTCTACCTAAGTCATTAGCCTCAATGGGGTGACTGCCTAAGGCTTTTGCTATATGGTCTTTTATTATCCAGGCTCATCCCCATCCCTTTCTTGTTCTATTTTGTTTCTCTTTTTCATTATCCTTTCTCTTTTCTCTTTTGAGTTTTTCTTTAAAAAAAATATCACCCATTAGTATACCCCCCTGCCCAAAACACTAAACAGTTACTGTGCTCTTGAGGGAACCTGGCCAATCCCTAACAGGAGATAGGAAAAGGGCCAAGACAACCCTTAAAAGTAAGAGAGCTTTCTTGGTAGCAGGAGAGTGTGTGTGGAAGATGGAGAAGTGAGGTTGAGATACAGGAGCCTGGGAGGGAGCCCAGGCTGAAAGGGGCTCGCCTCCAGGCAGAGAGACCTTGAAAGGAAGAAAACTGTGGACTTCACTGGTCCCCTGAACACCTGGCAACAGGGAAGGAACGGCTCAGCTGATAGGCCTGGTAGCATTCACCTACCCAACAGTAGCACAGGAGAAGGACTCAGTGAGTACTCCTACACCCCCTGGACCAGAGAGGGTAGAGAGCATTTGGGTGGAGAACCTGACTAGCTCTACACCCGGGACTGTTACATTTCAAGTGACAGCTTGGACTCCCTTGCCCAGAGATTCCTCCCAACAGCTGGGTAAAGAAGAGGATTTATCTGGGGTCTGGGGTGGTACACCAGGAGAGGCTGGAGAGCTCTCCGAGAACAGAAGTTCTGATTTTGGGACTTACCATACACCCCTTACCCCTTCCAAGTTTTACATCCCTAATAACACTTCAAAACAAAGCTCAAGGACTGGTTTTCTGTATCCTGATGCAAGTCTGATTGGAAAATGTGTGATGTCTGGCTGTGCAGGACTATAGGGGGACCCGATTCTTCAGCAGCTCCTGAGAGGGTGGTGTTACACTAAGAGGCAGGGTTTCTGAAGTTTATTAGTCTTTGTGCTAAGAAAGCACTGCAGCAGTGTGGTTTAAGGCTTAGAGAAACTTTAACTTTACCCTACTTTATCTAAAGCTAAGAAAAAACATGGGATAGAATCAGGGTTAAAAATTGAACTGACCCCATGGTCTGCACATTTCAATCACCCCATATAAAGCTTTTACAAACATTCTAAAAAAAATTGTGATATCACAGATAGTTGGCTTCCTTAATGCACAGTTGGTTATCTAGCAGTCATCAAACCTTTTACTGCATGAGACACTTGCCAAGATCGAAGATGTTATAACAAATGAACATTCATATTCTAAAGAGAAGTTAGTCTAAGTTAGACATTAACATGGAATTTTGGTCATTCTCACATTATCAGATTCCATTCCTGGTCATCCTGTTGGCTTGCAGAATCCTAGGGTGAAAAATGTTCCCATAACATAAGGGAGTAAGCTTAACTAGGAATATTCCCCTTCCACCAGGCTTATCCTTTACTCCCTTTCCCTCTCTCTCCCCTTCTTGACTCTTCCCTTCTGCTTTTCCCTGTATAAATATGTCATATATATATATATATATATATATAGTTTTATTTTATTTTTTTCTGCATGAATATGTCTCAAATTATTAAGTTTGTTGTTTTCCAATGAATCACTCATACAATCTGTAAATTTACTTCAAATCCAGCATTATTTCTTATTTACTACATTTGTTAATTTTCTGGATAATCAGGCACGATGTTACTATGTGGCTTCTCTCTTGGTTTGTCATAAAAAATGTCAAAACCTTAATAAAAATCTTTATTAAAACAATATTATACATAAGGTGTTTTTACTTGTATGTGCTTATTTGCAGTGTATGGAAAACAAATATGTGACAACAAACACATGCTATAGGCGTTAAATTAGAAAATAGGCAAATATTGAACACAAATAAGAAAGGATATTCTTCAATTATCAACAGCTATAATCAGACTGAATTATTTTCTCAATCAGTGGATATTTTCCCCATGGATGTAGAAGTCATCATCAATCCTACAAACAAGCAAGAAGAAGCTCATGTTTGATGCCAATAGTTTCACATGTATGGGTGAAAAGTATAGTGGGCCGAGAAAATTGAAACTTAAGGAAGCTAGATTTCAAAGTGAAAAGAATAAAGGGAGAGGGGCTTAACATTATTTAATGTAAATACCTATTCTAAATATAGGACATTACCACTTTTTCAGATCTTGCAGCACCAACACAAAGCTGCAGAGCAAAACCCCATCTGCTAAACCATACATTGACCCTTATAGGCACTAAGGTCTTATTCACATAATCTTGTTTTCAATACCCAACACCAGATCCTGGTGTTAATGATGCCCACAGAAGTTAGGTACAGTAATGCATAAGCCTGATTGGGAAAAATATAAAATTTGTGGAGGACTGTGGGTGCAATTGTGTATACAAATGTTTTTAGTATGTCCATAATAATGTTAACATGCACTGCTTAACAAATGCAGTGCAGATCAGTTCCGGATAAGCCCTGCTCACTCTCTCAGTCCTGTGGACTACATTTCCTGGCATGCTCGGCGGCTCCATGTGGTGCGGCCTGTGGGCAGTCCGGTGACATCACGGCCTCTGTCAGGCTGGTCCACGGCCTATGCATTCTCTGTCAGGCTGGTCCAGTGTCAGTGTGCGGCGGGCGGCCCTTCCGGGCAGCAGCTTCTCTTCTCCTGGGATATGCCAGACACAGGGAAGCAAACCTGAGCTGCAGGATGGACTAGGTCAGCTCACCTTTCTGCTGATTTCTCTGCACATTCACTGACTAGGATAAAGAGCCCATTACAGAAAGAGGTGAGAGGTGCTGCATCCCATTGATGATCCAGAAGGGGGTCCATACCAGGGTAGAGGTAACCATAAGAGGATCCAGCTGGCCCACTGCGATATAATTATTCTCAAATGCGTAATGGAATTACGCATCTGGTGAGTGTGTAATTCTATTATTTATTTATCACCAGAAGACACACAGAGGATTACTTTTATCTGAAGCTTCACGTTTATTTATATTGATATACAGACTTTATCACTTTCAAAGCACTATTTTCACTTTGTTGGATGTGCATTTACACTATTGTCACTTTATACATTTGCCTGTGCTGATTGAATTGTCACTTGTATTAGCACTACCTGCACTTTACATATTATCAAGATTGATTTGATTAATTCCAGCATTGCTTTGCACTTTATTGAATTGAGATTCTTATATTTCAGTGCTGCACCTTATTATATTATTTGGTTTTAGAAGGTTATTGGTGCCTTTCGGTGTTACAGCAGCTCACCCATAGCTCTCACTTTTTATGCCGTTTTATTCCATTACTTAGCTACCCATCTCAGACAGACAGTGTCTAGGTTTTCTCTGATACCCCAGAACCATTGGTCGGAGATAGAGTTAAGAATCAGCTATCCGATACATACCTGCTTGCTACTACCCCCTTTTAAATGTGGCATCTTTACTTCCAGCTCACAGTCTCTGCTTAACTCTATGTATTTCACTCTTAAAACATGGTCAATGTGTATCCAGTGCTGACAGCTGATGTTTGATTGCTCCCCTTTGTTGAATATTCTTTACAATCCAGAGCTCCCAGACAGTTTATCCCACCCGAGGATGAGTGTATGGGCCATACATGGGATATTCCAGCTATGCCACATGGTTAACCCAGCCTCACGTAAACTCAGGCCTTTTGAAGAAATTAGGAAAAAATACCCCGCAATTTTGCTTTCTGCTCATTATGCCTATATGCAATTCCTCCATTTCTTCCAATCCTTGAATGGCTCCCTGACTTTAGCATGCCCTACAGACTTTAATGTTTAGCCATGAAGGTACCCTCTCAACGAGGTCTCATATCCTCCCTGTTTAGACTCCTTCTTAATGTAGACTCATTGATGGAAATCTCCCATCGTTATATGAAGAAGTGGGCGGCAAAACTTAAACTCCCGATATCTCTGCCTTGTTGGCGACGAATTTGGGACTCAGCTGCTAGGACTTCCAGATGTGTGATATATAGAGAAAACCTTTAAAAATAGTGATGCATTGGTATAAAACACCAGTTGTCCTACATGCGATGAACCCTAGCCTTTCTGATCGATGCTGGAATGTCGAAAGGAAAAGGGCTCCATGGCTCATATTTTCTGGTTCTGTCCCCTAATTAAAAGCTACTGGGAGGTGGTTAGAGAGGTTCTGGAACGGGTACTTGCATTACCTCCTTGGTTTCCCTTTTAAAGGGATACCCAAGAATTCTAAAAAATTAAGCTCACATATTTAACGGCTGCCAGACGGGTGATTCCTAGATTTTGGAAATCTGTCGAGACACCTACTCTAAATCTTCTTCTGCAAATAATTTCTGCTGTATGTGAAATGGAGTATCTTACTGATTTAGCAGGTGATTACCCTGGCCAATTTACAGCTGTCTGGGAGCTATGGGATCAATCCTCTTACAGTAAATGAGTTGGATTGTCCCAAAGCTTTGTTAATCACTATATTATTTACTGCTACTTGCCATTTAGCCATGCTATTGTCTTATGTCTGAATTGGTTATTCATTTGTTTTCTATTATGTGTATGTATATGTTGTTGTGGGTGTATTTACACCCTTATTTGTATATGTGTAAAATTGGGCTTTAGCCAACAATTAAAAAAAAAATTACAATATAAAAAAAAAATCTACAGATATCTGGATATATTACATTTTGTAAATTAGATATTATGTATCAAATCAGTTGTTTTCAGTGTGCTAATATGGACACAGATTTTGGGTGTAGAAAATTTAACACTTTTTTTTTTTTCTATTTGATTTTACCAATATTGTCCGAAAGCAGTTTTCATAGTGATCATTTTTTTTTGTCATAATATATATTTGGTTAACACTTAGGGGTTGTTTTACAGAAACTGGAGAGTACAAAATCTGGTGCAGCTGTACATGGTAGAATATCAGCTTTTAACTACAGCTTGTTCAGTTAAGCTTTGACAAAAACCTGGAAGCTGATTGGCTACTCTGCAGAGCTGCACCTGATTTTGCACTCTCCAGTTTTAGTAAATCAACTTTTTTGTGTTATGATGATAGGGTAAACAGCTTGTGTGTGCTCAATAAAATCCCACAGGCTTCTTTTAGACTTTCTCCTGACACAAGAGATGCTTGGGGGATGGTCCATAGAAGTGTATGGGTTTCGAATGCGCATGCCAATACAACGGAAGAAGATCCAGGCCAGCAGGATGAAAAACATTGTGTTAGGGTTGGGTAAAGTTAAAGGATGAGTAAGCTAAGGGTTAAGTTTGGAAGTTAGGTTTAAGTTTAGGATTAGCTTCAAGGCTAATTTTAGGAGTTAGTTTTAGTGCTAGGTTTAGAGTTAGGGTGTGTTGAGGGTATATCATTACATAAAGGGTAAATTATATACAGTATATAAATTAATAGCTGTTATAACTATTAAGATCTTTTTACAAGAGCTGCAGCTGCCAGACACAAGCATTGTAATTATTTTGGCCAATGCGGAATATTGTGTATTTATTTTGCAAATGTCTACTATTTGCACGGAAATGGGCCAATTCATATTATTACTGGCACTTGATTTGAGAAATAAGACTCAGTGGAGTGAGAACATGTAAATCACCCACCAGTAGGTGAACCATCTCACTTGTGCTTACATAAGATCTATTGTTTTAAAACAGAACAAGCTAATGGCTCAGTCACAAACACATATGGGGGACTACCCAACCATTGAGTTAAGAGACTTGTCAGCCTTCTGCACTTAATTTAAAAGGACAAAGAGAGATGTGTGTGACAGCCTGGGTCACCAAGAGTTCATTCATTTTTACATCAGAGCACATGCAGTGAAATATCTGATTGCACTAATAGCTTTTATTACTTTTAACATGTATTCACTTAGCCAAACAGGTGAAACTGATTTGTGCCAGGTTTTACAAGCCCAGGGGCTGAGATAGAGATGAGGTTTTGCTGTGACAAGCTTGAGCTTCTTCTGGTTCCCATCCCGGTTTGATATTTGTGAGAAATTCAATTTGAGAAAGCACCCTTTTCAACTTTCAGGCTAACTAGGATGCTAGAATCAAAACCAGATGTACTTATCAAGGCTAAAAATAACAAATATGCTGGAGGACCACCAGAGCAAGGGATAGAAAGAATCTCATGAAATTCTAGAACAATACATAATAATGTTGAGCAAACCACTAAGTCTGAAGCGAAAGGGTTTTTTTCTGCAGTTCGGAATAGTACTGGAGCATTGTACGCCAGTCATTTGAGATTGTTTAAGTGAAACCAAAGCCAGTGTGTTCTCCTCCTGCGCTCTGTTGCTCCGTTACAGGGCTGCCAAAGACAGGCCTTTCCAAGTGTGCCCATAGCAGGGGATGGTTTGTTTTGGCAGACGTAGCAGGTGCCTTCCAAGTTCCAAGATCTGAAGTGTCAGCAGTGACCTCAGGTCTTGGGTGGCCAGCTTCACAAGTTCATTTCCCTCTGTCAGCTGATACTTCTGCCACCCACATACAATGAAGGATTTCAATAAGTTCAGAGACCACTAAAATTATACACTTTTCTCACTGCCCCACAATTCAATTGTGTTTATGAGTTTGGTGCATATATTGAAACATCTATACCTGCTCTAGAGACCCAATAAAATGCAAAAGACAAAAACATAAAAATATAAAAAAATAAAAGTCATATACTGCTCATTAACTGCTTGCCCGTTGCCCTATAGTAGAAGTACTGCTACAGTGCGGCAGGGCTGCGAAAAATCACATATGTATATATACGTGATTTGCATTTCTGGGTAGTGGGTGCGCATGCCACCCTGCCCACACCACCATTGGTGGCTAGAGATGTCAATCACCGGGTCCTGATTAGTGATTCCTCACCGGCACTCGGTGATCTTCGGGGAAAGCTGAGAGGGGAGAGACCTATGTGTAAACAGCACAGGTCTCTCTCCTGTCAGCAAGAACATGCTGCTTTGTATTCCTTTGCACAGTCTGTCACCGTTGTAAAACAGTACACAGCACATAATGTGAAACACACACAGCACACAGTTAACCCTTTGATCACCCCAGATGTTAACCGCTTACTGCCCAGTGTCATTAGTACGGTGTCAGTGTTTTTTATTAGCACTGATCAATGTATTAGTGTCACAGGGGATGTCAGTGGCAGTTAGTCAGTTTGCACCCAGTGTAAGAATGCCCGCCATAGTCCCGCTATAAGTCGCTGATCGCCACCATTACTAGTGTATAAAAAAAAAATTCCAGTATATATACCACCATTTTGTAGACACCGTAACTTTCACATACACCATTTAATTTACACGTATTGGGATTTTTTTTAGCAAAGACGTAGCAAAATACATTCTTTCCTAAATGTATGACAAAATTTTATATTGTTACATTTTTTATTGGATATGTTTTATAGCAAAAAGTCAAAAATATTGTCAGTCTTTTTTTATTTATAGTGCAAAAACCGCAGAGGTGATCAAATATCACAAAAAGAAAGCTCTATTTGTGGGAAAAAGAGGACATAAATTTAATTTATGTACAGAATTGCATGACTGTGCAATTGTCAGTTAAAGTAATGCAGCGCCGTATTGCAAAAAAATGGCCTGGTCAGGAAGGGGGGTAAAACCTCTGGAGGGCAAGTGGTTAAAGAAAGCAAAGGTTAAATGTTTAAAGTGTAACCATCCTACACAGTGTGACCAAGTTTACCATCAATTCTGTTACATTAAAATGGTACTAAAGGAAAAATAAAAAAATAACAAATATGATACAACTTGTCACTAGCATTAACAAAGCAGTCTTTGTGAGTCCCCACTCGCTTTGTTATTTTACCTGTGGTCATTTTTCAGCTCAATTTAACAGCTCAAGCTTTGCAGAGAAAGGTGGAAGTCAGAGGGTTGGGACAAATACTGTGCAGGGGTGCTTACAATTGTCAGATTTTATTCAATTATGCAAAACCTTTGTCCCAAAAGGAAAAAACACTGTTTCTGTAACTGCTTAAAAAGTGCTAGCTGGAATTAAAGAGGAACTTCAGTCTCTCAATCAACATTGATTATTTTGAATCTTTAAGCTGCTAGCTTTAGTAAATATATAGGAAAGTATATAACAGTGTATTTACTTGTTTTAAACTGTTTTTATATCTCTTTAGATACTTCTTAGTTTCCATGCCTAGGCAAATTATGTCATACTTTCCAGGAATCTTTAGAAAAGGAGGAGGGGTTTTAACAGCTAAGCACACCCTCCTGCTTGTATGCATGAGCTAAGGGCAGATGGATTCCAGGAAGTATTTGCTACATACTTAAGATGGCCATGGCCAGAAATGCTATGGGGTGTTTTTCAAAGTGATTTCTCTGTAAAATAAAGCATAGAGACAGGGATGGATGGGGGAGTTTGGTTTGTGGTGCTCAGACATGTTGTAGTTCCGCTTTAAGTTTTAATTTTTTTGTCCATCTAAATCTACTATCCCATCTAACATCACCCTCTTCAGATGCTGTTGTCTATGGCTTCATTGCTTCTTCATAGATAAAGCCACCCTAAGACAAGAAGTGTGTTACTGGCCGAATCACCAGGTGAAACGAAAAGTATCCTAAAAAAACATAAATGCAGCCATCACATTTAAGGATTGCTAAACTGCAATATGTTAATTTTTTGGTTTCTTGGGTTAATACTGCTTTAAGGTTACATACATTTACAGTGAATATGAGGAATGCGTTACGGAAGCAACCCCCCACACCAACAAAGGGAAAGGGCCAGAAGGTTCAAAACATTACTGGTTCTTTTAATACAACCCAGAGTTTTTCTTGTTGGTGATGCATATACTATATTGCCAAAAATATTGGGTCGCCTGCCTTTACACGCACATGAACTTTAATGGCATCCCAGTCTTAGTCCGTAGGATTCAATATTGAGTTGGCCACCCTTTGCAGCTATAACAGTGTCAAGGTCCTACCTTTTCCCTGAGGTTATGTTACTCCATGTGCTGGCGTCCATCTTGGATTCTGCTGTGCATGATGGGAGTCCTTTTTATGCCTTCAGGTCTCTGAGGTCCACCCCCCAGAGGGGCGTGGCTGATGACATATAAGCCTGTGGCCCGCACATGCTCTTCGCACTTGTGTCTTGTGTCTTTGTGTTACTATTACTCTGTTCTGACTCTCATGACTCTCCTGGTATTCTGATTCGGCTTGTGACTTGACTATTCTTTGTATTCTCCTTTGATCTGACCCTCTGTTGCTGAACCCGGCTTGTGACCTGTGATTCTCGTCTGCTGTCCTGTACTGTTTTGTCCTGTTGTTGTTGACCCCGGCTTGTCTGACTACTCTTTTGTTTCTTCCACCAGCTACACGCCATTGGCAGCGGCCATTACCGCAGCTGAGGTGTCTCGGGGGCCGCGACCTGGTTCCTGGCTGCGTCAAGTCCATCCCCACCATTAGGGGCCCTGGTGAAGGGCAGCCTGGGACTTAGACTTCGCGCCCTGAGGGACTCCGGTCTGTGGGTGGTGGTTGTCGTCAGCCAGTGCGTTACATTGTTAGGCCTGCCTGTCCGTTCCTCGGCTCCTGCCCTGACATTACACAAGTGCCATGAACCCTGACGGTGCAGGCACGCCTTCGCTCCCAACGCTAGTCGCCAGACTCGATCAACAGGATCACCTGTTGGATCAGTTCGCTCAGGCGTTGCAAACTCTGCTTGCACGCACTGCACACCTTGCTCCTGGTGCTATTAGGCCGGTAGTCACTTCGGTGGTCTCTCCCGCTGCTTCTCCGCCTATTGCGTCCACCACCTCGGTGGCTGCATCAGCGGCACCCAGAGGTATGACTGGCTCTGCCCCTCTTCCACAGCGCTTTGGGGGTGAGCCGAGTCAGTGTCGTGGGTTCCTCAACCAGGTGGGTATTTATTTTGAATTAATACCCCACGCCTTCCCGTCTGAGAGGTCAAAGGTTGGGTTCCTAATTTCACTACTCTCAGACAAGGCCTTGGCCTGGGCAAATCCCTTATGGGAGAGGAACGACCCGGTGATTCAAGGTTTTCCGGTTTTGTCGATGCCTTCCGTAGGGTATTCGACGTACCGGCTCGTTCCATCTCGGCGGCCAAGCTGCTCATGACCATGCATCAGGGTTCACGGACCGTGGCCGAGTACGCCATAGAGTTTCGTACCCTGGCGGCAGAGGTCGGTTGGAACAATGAGGCTCTGGTGGCTGCGTTTTCCCATGGTCTTTCTGACACACTGAAGGACGAGATTGCAGCCAAGGAACTGCCTGTGGTGTTGGAGGAGCTCATCTCTTTCCTGATCCTGATTGACACCAGGCTCAGGGAGAGGCCTTCACTCAAGGAACGCCTGCGGAGGCCTTCCAATCGACTGGCACCTGCGTTTTCTGTCCCACCCGTTCCTCCCTCTCCTCCCACGCCTCCTGGGGATGGATTGTCTGGTGGTGAGCCCATGCAGTTGGGGTTTGCTCGCCTTTCCGAGGGGGAGCGGGCCGCTCGGCGTCGGGAGGGTCGCTGCCTGTACTGTGGTCTTGGTGGGCACTTTCGGCAGTCCTGTCCAGTCCGTCCGGGAAACGCTCGCACCTGAGATCCTGTCGGGGACAGATCTTGGGTGGAGTCTCCTCGTCCCCGGCGTTCCACAGAGATAAGCCACTGATCACCGTTGTCCTCTCTTGGGCGGAGGGCTCGGTGACGGCCCAGGCGTTGGTAGATTCTGGGGCCAGCGGGTTGTTTATGGACAGCTCGTTTGCTGCCCAGCACTCCATTCCCCTGCAGGCTCGAGTTACCCCATTGGTTCTCGAGGCGATAGATGGCAGGCCCCTGCAACCACCGCAGGTTACCCACGAGACTGTGCCAGTGGAAGTAGCTATTGGGGCTGTTCACAGGGAGTTGGCCTGTTTCCAGGTGATTTCTTCTCCACACTATTCGGTGGTTTTGGGGTATCCCTGGCTCCAGATGCACAATCCAACCTTCAATTGGCAAGCAGCCGAGATTCTCTCGTGGTCTCCACAGTGTGGGGCCGGGTGCATCCGTGGGCCGGTTAAGGTGTTGTGTGCCTCCTCGGACTCTGCGTTGCCCTCTGATTATGGGGAGTACCAGGACGTGTTTGATAAGGTACGCGCTGGTGCCTTACCTGCTCATCGTCCTTACGACTGCGCCATATCCTTGCAACCCGGTGCCACTCCTCCGCATGGCAGGGTGTATCCTCTCTCGGTCGCGGAGAATAAGGCCATGGAGGAATACGTTGCAGATGCGCTTTCCCGGGGGCACATTCGTAAGTCTACTTCCCCAGCAGGAGCGCGCTTTTTCTTTGTAAAGAAGAAGGGTGGTGAATTGAGGCCTTGCATCCATTATAGGGGTCTTAATCGAATCACCACTAAGAATGCCTACCCGATTCCCTTGATTACTGAGTTATTCGACCGCCTTAAGGGGGCAACAGTCTTTACCAAACTTGACCTTAGGGCGGCGTACAATCTCGTACGGATCAAACAGGGGGATGAGTGGAAGACCGCGTTTAACACCAGAACCGGTCACTACGAATACCTGGTGATGCCCTTCGGGTTGTGTAACGTGCCCGCAGTTTTTCAGGAATTCATAAACGATGTCCTTCGTGATCTGTTGCAGCAGTGCGTGGTAGTTTACTTGGATGACATCCTGGTTTACTCTGCCTCCATGGAGTCCCATATCCAGGATGTCAAGCAGGTGCTGCAACGATTACGTGAGAACAAACTTTTTTGTAAACTTGAGAAGTGCGAATTCCATCGATCCCAAGTTGCCTTTTTAGGCTACATCATTTCTGCGGAGGGATTCTCCATGGACCCTCAGAAGGTTTCGGCGGTTCTGCAGTGGCCTCGTCCCAATGGTCTTCGGCCCATTCAGCGCTTTTTGGGTTTTGCCAACTACTATCAGAAGTTCATCCGGAACTTCTCCACGCTGGCAAAGCCTCTCTCAGACCTAACCAAGAAGGGCAGTAATCCTCACGAGTGGCCACCCGAGGCCATCGTAGCGTTCGAGGCTCTGAAATCCGCCTTCGCGTCGGCTCCGATACTGTCTCATCCCAATCCTGGATTGCCCTTTGTCCTTGAGGTTGATGCATCCGAGACGGGAGTAGGCGCTCTTCTGTCTCAACGTCGGTCGCCCGATGGACCCCTACTTCCCTGTGGGTTCTACTCCAGGAAGCTTTCCTCTGCAGAGTGCAACTACCAGATTGGAGATTGGGAGTTGTTGGCAATCATTCTGGCTCTCAAGGAATGGAGGCACCTGCTCGAGGGCTCCGCGGTTCCGGTCCTCATTCTTACCGACCATAAGAACCTGACTTATCTTTCGGAGGCCAAAAGATTGACACCCCGCCAGGCCAGATGGGCTCTGTTCTTGTCACGCTTCAACTATGTGGTTTCATATTTGCCTGGTTCCAAGAATGTCAGGGCTCATGCGTTATCACGGCAATACTCTGAGTTGTCCAGGGAAGACTCTGAGCCAATCTCGGTTATTCCTCCAGATCAGATCCTGGCTGCCATTCGCACCAGTCTGACCTCTCCTCTTGGGGAGCAGATTTTGGCGGCCCAATCTGATGCTCCCCCCGGGAGGCCGGAGGGTAGATGTTTTGTACCCGAGGGATTGCGCACCCGCCTGCTGCGTACCTACCATAACGCCAAAACTGCCGGGCATCCGGGGAAGAACCAGCTGTGTTGGGTCGTCTCTCGCTTATTCTGGTGGCCAACCCTCCGTGCCAACATTGCCTCTTATGTAGCGGCATGTTCGATCTGTGCCCAGAATAAGTCTCCACGGCATCTCCCTTTGGGTCTTCTGCAACCCATTCCCAATGGGGAGCGTCCTTGGTCACATCTAGGGATGGACTTTATTGTAGACCTCCCGGTGTCTCGGGGTCATACGGTCATCCTCATGATCGTCGATCGGTTTTCCAAGATGTGCCATTGCATTCCACTCAGGAAATTACCCACAGCGCAAGAACTGGCCACGGTCTTTTCCAGGGAGATTTTTCGCCTGCATGGGTTGCCTAAGGTGATTGTCTCGGACCGCGGGAGTCAGTTTGTGTCCAGATTCTGGCGCGCCTTCTGCTCCCAGTTGGGTATTAGTCTCTCCTTTTCCTCAGCCTACCACCCGCAGTCCAATGGGGCTGCGGAGCGTTCCAATCAGGCCTTAGAACAATTCCTTCGATGTTATATTTCAGACCATCAGGATGATTGGGCCGATCTCCTGCCTTGGGCAGAGTTTGCCAGGAACTCGGCGGTCAACTCCTCCTCCGGGATGTCGCCCTTCATGGCCAACTATGGGTTCCAACCCGCAGTATTACCTGAGAGGTTCTCACCACAGGACATTCCGGCTGTGGAGAATCATCTTGCTGCCCTGCGTTCTTCATGGGGGCAGATCCAGAGGGCCTTGAGGGACTCAGCTCAGCGCCAAAAGTTCCAGGCTGATCGCAGACGGTTGCCCGCTCCTTCATACCAGGTCGGCGATCGGGTGTGGTTGTCTACTCGCAACCTCAATCTTCAGGTGCCCACACCCAAACTAGCTCCCCGTTTTGTCGGTCCTTTCCGCATTCTCCGCAAAGTGAATCCGGTGGCCTATGCCCTTGCCCTTCCGTCTGGGATGCGGATCTCCAATATCTTTCATGTTTCCCTGTTGAAACCTCTGATCTGCAATCGCTTCACTACCTCTCTGCCTCGGCCCCATCCTGTCCGGGTTGACGGTCATGAGGAGTATGAGGTGAGCCGGATCCTGGACTCTTGATTGGTGCGCGGTCGATTACAGTTCCTGGTTCATTGGCGCGGTTATGGTCCTGAGGAGCGTTCCTGGGTTCCTTCCGCGGATGTCCATGCTCCTGCCCTCCTCCACGCTTTTCATACCCGCTTTCCTCAGAAACCTTTTGTTGAGCCGCGGAGGGAAAGGGGCCCTTGAGGAGGAGGTACTGTCAAGGTCCTATCTTTTTCCTGAGGTTATGTTACTCCATGTGCTGGCGTCCATCTTGGATTCTGCTGTGCATGATGGGAGTCCTTTTTATGCCTTCAGGTCTCTGAGGTCCACCCCCCAGAGGGGCGTGGCTGATGACATATAAGCTTGTGGCCCGCACATGCTCTTTGCACTTGTGTCTTGTGTCTTTGTGTTACTATCACTCTGTTCTGACTCTCGTGATTCTCCTGGTATTCTGATTCGGCTTGTGACTTGACTATTCTTTGTATTCTCCTTTGATCTGACCCTCTGTTGCTGAACCCGGCTTGTGACCTGTGATTCTCGTCTGCTGTCCTGTACTGTTTTGTCCTGTTGTTGTTGACCCCGGCTTGTCTGACTACTCTTTTGTTTCTTCCACCAGCTACACGCCATTGGCGGCGGCCATTACCGCAGCTGAGGTGTCTCGGGGGCCGCGACCTGGTTCCTGGCTGCGTCGAGTCCATCCCCACCATCAGGGGCCCTGGTGAAGGGCAGCCTGGGACTTAGACTCCGCGCCCTGAGGGACTCCGGTCTGTGGGTGGTGGTTGTCGTCAGCCAGTGCGTTACATTGTTAGGCCTGCCTGTCCGTTCCTCGGCTCCTGCCCTGACAAACAGCTTCAACTCTTCTGGGAAGGCTGTCCACAAGGTTTAGGAGGGTGTCTATGGGAATGTTTGACCATTCTTCCAGAAGCGCACTTGTGAGGTCAGGCACTGATGTTGGAAAAGAAGGCCTGGCTCGCAGTCTCCACTCTAACTCATCCCAAAGGTTCTATAGGTTTGAGGTCAGGACTGGCAACCACCAAACCCAGACACGTCCATCGGATTGCCAAACAGAGAAGCATGATTCATCACTCCATTTTCCATTTAATTTGAAGGCCACATGAAGTTTGGAGGTCTTTAGCTATTGACTCTACAGACAGTTGCCGACTTCTGTGCACTGTGCTCTTCATTATGGTCTGACCCCGCTTTGTTATTTTACGTGGCCTGCCACTTCATGGCTGAGTTGCTGTTGTTCCCAGTTGCTTCCACTTTGTTATAATATCACTAACAGTTATCCATGCAATATTTAGTAGCAAGGAAATTTCATGGATGGACTTGCACAGGTGGCAACCTATCACGGTACCACGCTTGAATTCACTGAGCTCCTGAGAGAGACCCATTCTTTCACAAATGTTTGTAGAAGCAGTCTGCATGCCTAGGTGATGATTTTATACACCTGTGTCCATGGAAGTGATTAAAACACCTGAACCCAATGATTTAGAGGGGTATCCCAATACCTTTGGCAATATAGTGTAGAAGCCCAAATTTATATCAAGCAGGGCAGGCCCACCTCTTTCATTAAATCAGTATTAAACCCCATTCTTAAATGTGATGGCTATATTGGTTTTCTTTTTTAGGTTTTCTTTCTTCTATTTTCATCTGGCAATCAGGTCAGTAAGTCTGTTGTTTTTATAAAGCACAAACTTTCTTTATTAATGTAAAACCTTTATCCCAAAGGGAGAAAACTGTTGCTGTAACTGATTATGAAGTGTGAATTGGAGTTTGGCTTCAATTTGTTGTATTCAAATCTGCTAATACATTCCCTCCCCCTCCCCCCCTTGACAATGCTGCTGTCTGCTGTGCCTCCAATGCTCCAATGCTCATTCATCCAGTTATGTATCACACTAGTACAGGACTTGTGTTGCTGGCCAGATCACAAAGTGAAAACAAAGTGAATAAAGCCAAACAATAGAAAACTGATGACCCCACCACATCTAATGATAGGTAAACTGCAATACAATATATTTTGGGTTTTATTACTACTTTAGGCGTAAACAAAGTCCACAAATGCAAGCTTGTTTTGTGATGAAAAACAAATGGATTAAATGAGAAGGGTGAAGGAAGACTTGTAGGTTGTGTTGGTATAGCTTGGAAGAGGTAAAGTAATTTTGATAGAATATCCATTTTAATTATATTAAAGAGACAGAGGGCTTATTATAGTAACAAAGGCAGTCTAGGATAAATTGTTGAAGAGGTCAATAGAAAGCTGCCATCTAGAGAGATCTCTTGGAATGTGTAACTCTAAGTATTTGATGTTAGAGGGTTGTAATCAGAATTGACATGTATTTTGCAAGCCTGAAATAATTTAAAAGAGAGATATACTATATTTAGGAATTCAGTTTATCATAGCTGATTAATTTTTAAGTATCCAAATTGTTAAAATTCTTTCATGATGATTGCAATGGATGTGATAGGAGATGTGACTAACAGCAGTAAATTGTCTGCATAGATAGACATTTTATAATGGTGATCTTTAACAGCAATGCCTTATATATCAGGGCTATTTCATATAGAAATAGCTAGGTGTTCCATCACCATATTACAGAGAAGGAGGAATAGGGGTCCTAGAGGAGGCTGTTTACTCAAATTCAGGCTGTGGGATTATGTCAAATATTTTTGTAAAATAATTTTTTATTAGTGTTTTCCATACATAATTACACCAATTATCTCCTTATTATTACCCTATACAAATCTATATTTTCTCAAACATAGACATGACACATAAGGGATGGCAGACAAACAGGGTCATTTTCAAATGGGCTTAAATTCCCTATTTTTATAGCATAAATTCCTATCCTGCTTCTTCTCTTTTCTTTGTTGTCCTTTCTGGCCTCTTTAACAGTTCCCTCCAGAATGACTGTTTCCTTCCCCCTTACCCTTCTCTTTCTAGACTAAGCTGCCCTCTCTCCCGTCCTCTTATTCATCATTAAGTGCACACACCATCAAATGTTGTGATAATAGTGACTTCCCGCCCCCAGGGCTGTAATTGTTTTTGGGGAGTTTGGGACCATTGCCAATTTCTCTTTAAAACTCCAATCTACTCTATGATGACTTTTGCATTAACAAAAATTGAACATGTTGGGATGGATTGCTTCTAGGCATATTTAATTAGGGAATTATTTTTACCATGTTATCATGAGCCTCCCAGCCCATAGTGAGTTACTCTAGATCTAAAATGATTAAATCAGGGATGATCCTTTTTAGTCTGCTTGCAAACATTTTACATTGATTGTGATGTTAATATTTGTGAGAGAAATGGGCCTATAATTACCTAATTCCATGGCATCTTTCCCTGATTTGGGATAACCACAATATGGGCTTCCAAGGTTTGAGATGGAAAATGTTGGGTATTAGATATTGCGTTAAATACTTTAGACATAAAATTGGAAAATAACTTCTTTAAATGTCTTAAATAATAAATGTTAGTATTATAACAAGTGAGGCTAAAGTTCTTACCAGTTCTTCTTGTAATGTAGGAGAATGATGTTAAAGGATAAGTTCACTTAAAAAAAATATGCACATATGTTTGCAGGCAAAAAAATGTGCATTTATTATATATTTTCTTAGGAGCTTGTATATCATTGCGTCTGAAATCAAAAGATCACAGTTGCAATGTCAGGCTCCTGCAAACTGTCAGTACAGCTGTCTGCCTGTATGGACAGACAGTTACTGCAGACAGACAGTCCAGGAGGATCAATGAACCATGAGAGCATTCACCAGCGCCCTTGCAGTTAATTGAGAGCTACAAGATGTCTGCTGAATTGGTACTTGTAGTTCATTCATTCACAGGAGTTTGAACCCCACACAGCTGCACTATTTTTAAATTGTGAGACTGGGTTCTGGGAGAGGATCCCCCGCCCACTGTCACAATAGGGGATTGGGTCGGGGTGCAGGCAGGTGCTTTGGTAACATGTTACCTGTTACATCCATGGGTGTAACAGGTAACATGATACTAAAGGTGGCTAGTCCCCTCTGCTCTCCATGACAGCAACAAACAGGCCTAGAAGCAGTGAAAGGTTTTAAACTGAGGTGATGCGGATTGCACCCTACTGTACTAGGATCCCTTTTCAGACTAAGGATGAGGTTCAGGTTTAATCTAATATAGGACTCAACTCAAACTTTGCATGTTTAGCATTCACAGGCAGGCTAAACTATTTGCTCGGTTTGCACCAAACATCCTGTTGCTTCTGTAGCAGGAATTCGATAATTTGTTGGCAATATTACTACTGACAATAAATGAATACCTCCTCTGTGTACTCCTGCATCTTAGCAACCACTAACTTGCTAACAAATCAATGGGCATCCCAAGAGACATTTTGACTAAATATGGTCATGAAAGGATGAGTAGGGAAAAAAATGTCAGTGGCCTCCACCTGTAAAACCATTCCTGTATTGGGGGGTCGTCTCATTGTTGCCCATCTAGTGCGCCTGTTGTTAATTTCATTAACACCAAAGCAGCTGAAACTAATTAACAACTTAATTGACCTGATCAATATACCAGGAGTTTAATTGACTTGATGCTATATGCTGATTAAAACGTGTTCCTTTCATTTTGTTGATCAGTGTACTTGGCAATACTAATTAGGTTCGAAAAACCCATTTGAAATTCCAGCCATGGACAGATAATAATAAATATGTAACACCATAGTTAGGTACTTTAAAAATAATAATGATGATTATTAAATATTACAATTCAGCATTCTCTTAATATTGTAACAGGGGATGTCCAGGTATGTGGCAAATGAGGAGTCAAATATAAAGTAATGAGCAAAGAAATACTTATGCAAATAAGCATATAAAACTCTGGGTGTTTGTGAGTGTGGGAAAAGATCTAGAGAAAGGATGAAATACTTGGAAAACCCCTAATTAACCCTAACCCTAGTGGGAATATATTACCAATGAAGGAACATAAATGCTATACAGAGGACTACCTTGAAGTAACAAGGAGAAGTATTAATACATCATGTAATGTAGACGGACAAAGATGGACATGTTTGAAGTACAGTTTGACCACCATTGTTTCTTCCATAGATACAGCAGAGTGTAGCCACAAGGGACAGGAAACATGTTATTCACAGGATTATAAGTGAAACTAAGGAGAAAGAAGCCTGAAAAAGTTAAGCTAATGCAGCCACTACATCTAAGGCCTGGTAAGCTGCAATATATTACATTTTTGTTTTTGAGTTTAGATGCTCTATAACTGTGAGCTCTCTCTCATAGCATGCAGCAATGAAACCAGGTTTTATTTGTAGGTGAAGATCTTTCATGGGTGCAAGGCCAGTCATTTTAAGGTGTATCAAAACAAAATTGTTTCATTGTTAGTTTTTAGTTATAAAGTGATGAGGGGTTAAATACCCTGTCAGGCTTTTTTACTGTTTCTGTCCTATGCAAATCTCCTCAGGAACTGGCCGAAACTAACCTTCTGGATGGCCCTGTTGGCTCTCCCCTGCTCGACATTCTTCATTTGAATGTTTGAAGGGGCGGATGGAAATCTGTTAGCAGAATAGCCGCTGCATCCAATCAGCTCTGGCAGATGTTAAAATACAATAGTCCCGCAGGGGGATCTGTCCATCCGCACTGTTAGTATGGATGGAGGCTATAGTCTTTCTATTTTTTCTTTCTGTTGAGTCTATGACAAGTACATAAAGAAAATCTCCCCAGTAGGACACAGGTGGCATAAAAAAACAACAGGGGTTTTACCATTTCCAATCTATTCACATAGAATAAACAATTGTCGGCTGTAAATATACTTTAGTGAATGTTACAGACTACATTGCACAAGTAATTTCATACAACTATGAAATAATTTAACACCAAATCCATAACATTATTAAGCAGAAAATGGAATTTTATTGGATAGAAAACCCATACAGGATAACATTTTGTAGCCTGCTTTTGGGGGAGGGAGTTATGACAAATGGCCTTCCGAAATAGGATATTGCGCTAAATCTGTGTTTAAATAGGAGCACCAGAAGCATTGCTAAATGAAAGAGTGGGTTTGATAATAGAGTTGGTAGTGCCTTCACCAAGGACAATGCCCCTGTAAACAGAGTGAAATTAAACAGTAATCTAATCAAAGTTATTGGGAGCAGATGAACTACTGCAACCAGAATATAACATGACTCATAAGTATATAGATGCACACCAGTATGGAAATAATACAAGCTTTTATAAGAAAAATTGTATAACAGTACATATATCCAATGTAAAAACAGGTATTATCAGCAAAGGGCCTAACAAACATAATGGTGGAATTGTATACATACAGTGGGGTATATATTCAGTTATTCATAGAGATACCTCCACATGAATGTGGCAGCAAAGTCCACAATGCAGAGTTTGTCTTGGTGTTGGAGACCTGAAGACAAGATCTGTGTTAAAAAGGATTGTCCAACCAGCCCAGAATGCAGCTTTTCACCAACCGAAATCATGGTGTGGTCCTGAAACTCAGAATCAGCCTATATACTGTGCATCTTAGTCCCTAGTAGAGTCTAATCTGTCATGCTAATTACCAGAAGTAGGTTTTGGAAGTCTAACTTGGCTCTAGCATATTATTTAGTCCTGAGCTAAAACCGGCTATAAAATTTCAGACCAGAAGGGACAGTGTTAACTAGAATAACAGGAGCTGCATACAAACACTATTGCAATAAACAGATTCACCTTATACTGGAAGGTGACCACTACACACATACAGTAGGACAGACCCAGCTATCTTGCACTGGGCATATGATATAATAACAATAGAACAAAGATACTCTGTCTGTCACAAGGATTCAAAAACACACACAAAAAGCTCTGGGCAGCTGCAGGTAAACTACTAGAACATAGGAATACTTGCATTATTGTCTCTGCTTTGCTTCTGGCCTAGATGAAATAAAACAGCAGCAACAGCCCTTGTGTGTGTAAGGTCAGGTGCCTCTGTTCCTTTCTCTCTCTCTTCACCTCCTTCTGGAATTTTTTACCCCACAGAAACAGGAAGTATTGTACATGAATAACTCACAGCACAACTACTTACACATATAGACAGTAGAGGGAAGCAGATCCCTACACTTGCATGGAGCTAGGGAAAGATAGCTATTCATAGACAACATCTTGATATATTTGGTTTATTCAATAGGAAAATTAACTTAGAGTATGTAAACCCAACATGTCGTACTCCTGATGTGTGCCTGCTGTACCATGTACTAGTATGACATAATAGTAGTAATAATAATAATATTATTAATAAAGTATCCTGTTCTCTCTTTCTGTATTGTTTCCTTTGGGAGAAATTTCTGGTGTTCCTGTCAGGCTCTCTGCTTTCCTATTAAAAACTGACCACACTAAGCAGGAGAACACACCTCAGGCAGTTCACTAGCTATACTGGGAACTGAGCCTGCTCTGCTCCAATGATCAGACTTGTCCTGACATGCCCCCCTGCACAGCCTTTCACTGGGAAGATCAGTGTGCTGCTGTATCTCGTCCCCCCGGTTCTTATGCAGCTGAGAACAGGGGAATGTGGCCAGTGGCCTGTTGGAGGTCATTTTGTAGGGCTTTTGCAGTGCTCATCCTTTTCCTCCTTGCACAAAGGAGCAGATACTGGTCCTGCTGATAGGTTAAGGGCCTTCTACAGCCCTGTCCAGCTCTCCTAAAGTAACTGCCTGTCTCCTGAAATCTCCTCCATGCTCTTGACTGTGCTCTTGAGACTGTGCTGGGAGACACAGCAAACCTTCTGCAATGGCACGTATTGATGTGCCATCCTGGAGGTGTTGAACTGCCTGTGCAACCTCAGTAGGGTCCAGGTATCACCTCATGCTTCCGATACTGACACTGACCCTAGCCAAATGCAAAACTAGTGAAAAAAAATAAAAAAAGATGAGTAGGGAAAAAAATGTCAGTGGCCTCCACCTATAAAACCTTTCCTGTTTTGGGGGTCATCTCATTGTTGCCCATCTAGTGCACATGTTGTTCATTTAATTAACACCAAAGCAGCTGAAACTGATTAACAACACCCTCTTAACTGATCAGATCAATATCCCAGGAGTTTAATTTACTTGGTGCTATACTCTGATTAAAAAGTGTTGCTTTAATTTTTTTGAGCAGTGTATATATATATATATATATATATATATATATATATACATATATATATATATATATATATATATATATATAGCCCTGGCCAAAAGTTTTGAGAACGCTTTAGTGGTTTTAGATCTTTTTGTCAGATGTTGCTATGGTGTACTGAAGTATAATTACAAGCATTTAATTAAAAGCTTTTGACAACTACATTAAGTTTATGCAAAGAGTCAATATTTTTAGTATTGATCCTTCTTCTTCAAGACCTTTGCAATTCACTCAGCCATGCTGTCAATCAACTTCTGAGCCACATCCTGACTGATGGCAGCACATTCTTGCATAATCAATGCTTAGAGTTTGCCTAAATTTATTTTGGGGGGGTTTGTTCACCTGCCTCATGAGGATTGACCACAAGTTTTCTCAATGTGGGATTAAGGTCTGGGGAGTTTCCTGGCCATGGACCCAAAGTTTCAATGTTTTGTTCCCCAAGCCACTTAGTTATCACATTTTCCTTTTAGCAAGATGCTCCATAATGCTGGAAAAGGCATTGTTAGTCACCAAACTGTTCTTGGATGGTTGGGAGAAGTTGCTCTCAGAGGATGTTTTTGTACCATTCTTTATTCATGGCTGTGGTCTTAGGAAATATTGTGAGTGAGCCCCACTCCCTTGGCTTAGAAGCAACTTCACACAAGAATGGTCTCAGGATACTTTACTGTTGGCATGACACAGGACTGATGGTAGCGCTCACCTTTTCTTCTCCAGACAAGGTTTTCTCTGGATGCCCCAAATAATTGGAAAGGGGATTCATCAAATAAAATTACTTTACCCTAGTGCTCAGTACTCCAGTCCCTGTACCTTTTGCAGAATATCTGTATGCTCCTGAGGCTTTTCCTAGACAGAAGTGGCTTGTTTGATGTCCTTCTTGACATTAGGCCATCCTCCAAAAGTCTTCGCCTTACTGTGCGTGCTGATGAACTCACACATGCCTGCTGCAATTCCTGAGCAAGCTCTAATCCCGCTGCTGAATCAACTTTAGGAGATGGTCCTGGCACTTGCTGGACTTTCTTGGGTGCAGTGAAGTCGTGTTCACAACAATTCAACCACTCTCCTTGAAGTTTTTGATGATTCGATAAATGGTTGAAGCAATATCCTTGCCTGTGAATCTTTCTGTGCAAAGCAATGATGACTGCATGTACTTCCCTGCAGGTAACCATGGTTAACACCCTCCTTTTAAAGCTTCCAGTCTGTTATTCTAACTTAATCAACATGACAGAGCAGGGGTGGACTGACCATTTGAGCACTCGGGCACTGCCCGAGGGCCCAGGGTCAGTAGGGGGCCCCATGAGATGCCCCTGGTACCTTTCAGAGGCTTTTTTTGGTGTGGTTTGAGTGTGGGCGAGGACACAAGGGCCCCATGATCCCCTATTGCCCGGGGATCCACCCCTGTGACAGAGTGATCTCCAGCCTTGTCCTCTTCAACACTAACACCTGTGTTAATCAGAGAAACACTGACATGTCAACTGGTCTTTTTGTGGCAGGGCTGAAATGCAGTGGAAATGTTTTTTTTGGGGGAAGGGATTGAGTCATTTTTCATGGCAAAGAGGAACTTTGTAATTAATTGCAATTCATCTGATCATTCTTCATAATATTCCGTAGTATATGCAAATTACCATCATGAAAACTGAGGCAGCAGACTTTGTGAGAATTGATATTTGGCCATGACTGTGATATATATATATATATATATATATATATATATATATATATATATATATAAAGTAGTTCCAAAGGTAGACACAGCACTCTTTTTTTAAATAAATACCCAGGTGCTCACCAACAAAGAAATCCATATAAATCCAAAACTCAAGAAATCTTGAGAAAGATGGACTGAGCTTCATCAAAAAGTTGACAATATAAACACTGCTATTTTTGATCTTCCTCCTCTGCAAGATCTGTGAGTGCTTCTAAACCAGTTTTGAATTTATATATTATAAGTATACAGTATGTCTTATATAATTTTGAACAAATACTTTTTTATACAGTATATGTGTATGTAGCCAGTTTTCTATGCATGGTTTATTCACTAGAGATTCCTACAGTAGTTCACTGCTAAATGCATTAAACCGGTTTATATCTGTGAGCCAAGAAATAACGATTCATTTTCATCAAATTATTATTTTTGTAGAACTATTAAAACTACCTCCATCCTTTTAAATGTTATTATTAACATCTGAGTCTATTTGTAGATAATAATGTGAAAGTATTTGATCCCTTTAAACTGATTAGACAGAATTATTTTATTATTCCATGACCACCCTTCTTGAATATTAAGCCTTAATTAATTTCCCACATCTATCCCAAAATTTCTACTGACATCAAAACACTTGATGGTTGGTTGCATGTCTGTGAAATAATAATGTATATATTATTTTGGCATTCTTTGTGGATTGATTAATGGACTTTAACTTTTTTTTTGGACGTGAAGCAAAAAACATTTGAAGTTGAAAGAGTGCACTCTTGGTAGAGCCAGGCTGTATTTTGCCAAACTTTCCATGAAAATAATTGTGGAAGAAATTATAGGAAAGGTAAACAAACCCACAATCAGTGCCTGATGTGTATTACAATTACAACACTAAGCTTGATAATCATTGCTGTGAGGAAGTCTAACTCATAAAATGTGTTATGGGCATAGAACATTGTCAGTTGTGGAAAGGTATTCTCTAGTTTGAGTGGCGACTCATACTGATGCGGATCAGATGCGATCCAAAAGGAATAGACTTGCATGTCATCTGAAAAAACATTGTATGCTATGAAAGCCGCTCACATCTATGTGGTGTGATTCTGATCCAGTTTAAAAAAAGGATCTTGTGCAAGTGTAGTGAGGGTTCAGTGCAAATTTTATCACCAGCTATGCCAAATTCCCTCAGAAATGGCATTCATTCGCATTAGAATCAAACCTTTCACAACAGAAATCGCACTGTGAAATCACATCAGATTCATATCACATCCGTGTGAACCTAGCCTAAGGGAACTTGTGAGAATATTGAGTTGACTTGCCCCAAGCCTGCGATCCTGATCCTCAGTTTGCTATCCAGTGAGTTAACTGAGCATCTTGCATCAATGCACTGGTGAAGTGACTTGATAGATAGTGAATTCAGGATCAGGATAACAGTCCAAGAGCCTGCACCTTTACAAATCACCTGGCAAGCAACACATATATACCAAAAGTGCAGCACAACTCCATAAATCTCCCCTCAGCAAGTGCACATCTACGTGTAGTAGCGTAATTATCAAATTGTTAAATCAAATCAAATAAGTTAAATCAAATAAATAAATCCATACTGGCCCTTTAACCACTTGCCTACCGGGCACTTATACCCCCTTCTTTACCAGCCCAATTTTCAGCTTTCAGCGCTGTCGCACTTTGAATGACAATTGCGCGGTCATGCAAGATTGTACCCATATGAAATTTTTATCATTTTTTTCTCATAAATAGAGCTTTCTTTTGGTGGTATTTAATCGCCACTGGGCACTTTACTTTTTGCGCTATAAACAAAAAAATTGCAAAAAATTTGAAAAAAAAAAAGTTTCTTTGTTTCTATTATAAAATTTTTCAAACAGGTGATTTTACTCCTTCACTGATGTGCATTGATGAGGCAGCACTGATGGGCACTAATAGGCGGCACTGATGGGCACTGATAGGCAGCACTGATGGGAACTGATAGGCGGCACTGATAGGCAGCACTAATGAGGTGGCACGGATAGGCGGCAGTGATAGGCAGCACTAATGAGGTGTCACGGATAGGCGGCATTGATAGGTGGCACTGATAGACAGCACTGATAGGTGGCACTGACTGGCATCACTGCTGGGCACTGACTGGCGGCATTGCTAGGCTAGGGTGTGATCAGGATTTTTTTACACTGCTGTTGATTATACAGTGATGATTACTGTATAAGCAAAGCTTTATCTGTCATGAATGGGTTTCCCTATGGCTTGCCTATGGTTGTGATCTGTGATTACAGCTAATCACATGGTATAGGTAGCCGAGATTATATGATTAATATGGACCAATCACAGGTCACAACAATAAGCAAGCTATTCATGAATGGAAAGCCATTCATGACAGGTTGTTTATATTGTTATCATGTGATCACTATGACCAATCATAGCGATCACATGATACCCGGTTACCAGTTACTTGAGGGGAAAGCTGTGCACTCCTCAAATCAAAGCAGACACAATCATGTATATATACATGACTGAACCTGCACATGTACTGTAGCAGGGCTACAAGTGGTTAAAAAAATCCAAAATGAGTGATTTATCTGTGTTCCACAGCTCATATGCTTATTTGGACTTTATTTAAAGGAAAACATATAAGGACACATACTAATTGTGAAAATATGTTTAATTTGATTTAACTTTTTATTTTATTTTTTAACAGTTTCTTTGACAATTACATTGCCACATGTTTATGTGTACTTGCTGAGAAGAGATTTGTAGAGTTTCACTGCGCTTTTGGTATAAATATTTACTTTTTAATATATTTATAAATGATATAGGGTCTGAGATTAAAAATCCCATTTCAGTCTTTGCAGATGACACCAAGCTGTGCAGTGGAATAACGTCCTTACAGGATGTCTTCAATTTACAACCCAACCTCTAAGCACTATTTGGCAAATGTGGCAAATGAGGTTTAATTTTGATAAATGTAAGGTTATGCACTTGGGGGTTAAGAATATGCATGCATAATATCCGATTGCCTCTCGGGGGATCAGGAAGGAATTTTTTTCCCAGCAGGAGCAAATTGGATCATGCTTTGCTGGGTTTTTTTATTTTGCCTTCCTCTGGATCAACTGTGGGTATAGGATTATAACTTTTTTTTTTTATATGGTTGAACTGAATGGACTTTTGTCTTTTTTTTTAGCCAGACTAACTATGTAACTACGTAACTATGTTCATAGCTTTGATGTGGGAACACAACAGTTTTCAGTGTCAACAATTTTTTTTAAGTTTGTGTAGCAAGTTTTGTTTTTTGGGATTTTGTAAGTATCTGAAGAGGTGGTAGTGCAGTGGATTCTTGTAAATACTTGGACAACAAACTGCGCACTTCCAATCAATTATTCACATACTGTAGATCACTCTATGAGCTGTGTGCACATAAAAGAAGTGAAAAATTGTAACTAGGTTGTCAAGGAGCTGGTCCTTCCCCCCCCCCCATCCTCCAGGATTGCTACCTGCCACCCCCACCCCTCCGCAGCCCCTCACTCTTCTGTCCCACCCATGCTGGGACTTCTAGTCCTCCTTGCCCCTGACACAGGCAGCCCCAGCAGCCCCTCACCCCCTGTCACCAGCAGTCTGGCCCCCCTGCTGAGCGAGCATCCTGCTTCCCTGGCTGGAAGCCAGAATGTCGGCTCCCTGCTGTGGGAATCCACAAACAGGCCCCCCCCTGTCACTCCCCTCCCTGCCCCCTCATGCATGTCTTCCCGGGCTCCGCGCCCCACAGGGACAAAGGCTGTGTTCCTTGGGCGGGTCCAGAGACATGCGGGATGGGGCCGTTACCACGGCAACAGCAACGTGCCCAGCTCTGTACTTAAGACAGAGCAGGGCACCCCCTGGTGTTCTCCTGTCTGTAGTGTATGAGAGAGGACTGTGCTGCGGTCAGTCACTCCAGGACTACCATGCCCCTGCTCCCCTCTCCTCTCGCTAGCTGACCTGACTGCCAGTCTGTTGCTGGATGTCTCCCCTGTGTGGGGTTAACTCTCTGCTGCCTGGATCTCTTCTCTGCCTGGACTTAACCTCTTGTTCCCTGTGAGCCTGCGGGCTGGACACCTTCCCTGCCTGGACTTAACCTCTTGTTCCCCGTGAGCCTGCGGGCTGGATGCCTTCCCTGCCTGGACTTAACCTCTTGTTCCCTGTGAGCCTGCGGGCTGGATACCTTCCCTTCCTGGACTTAACCTCTTGCTTCCTTTGAGCCTGCGGGCTGGACACCATCCCTGCCTGGACTTAACTCTTTGTTGCCCTTGAGCCGGATGGACTTAACCCTTCCCTGCCTGGAGCTGCCTGTGCAGAATAACCCTGTGTTGCCTGTGCGGACTACAACCCTCTGTGCCCGGCTCCCCACATCCAGTAAGTGGACTAACCCCATGCTGCTCAAAAGACTGAGCCCAATTCTCCCCAGGAACCCGAAGTCCCACAAAACCGCCACGCCCCTGTCTTACTGAATCCTGTGGACTACCAGCCCCCTGTTGTTCCATATAGCCTTCCAGAGAACTTTACTGTGCTGCTGTGCCTGGTGTGGATCTGTGGACTAATGGATATATTGTCTGTACCCCAATAAACGTCCGCACGTTGGGTTCCGTGCAATCTGTCTCCATGTGCCCTCCCCCCGCGCTCCTGGTTTTCGTGATATAGGATATCAAAAGCCATCTACTGCACTCAAGTGAAGGTCATTCCAATTACATGGGATATATATTGACAGACATGAAAAAGACCATCAAATGTTTTTTTTTTTTTAACAGTTACCCTTGCCAAAAACACACTTCCTGTCTTAGGGTGGCAATGTTCACTCATTGTACTGTATTTATGCTTCATTACCTTTGTCATCCTACAATAAGAAATGTGTCCACAGAACAGAGCACCTATTTCCATAACAGTAACGGTAACAGTGAAGCAGGCACATAACTCACAGGACATTTCAAACTTACTGGATCTATATTTGCAGCATTTTTGGGAGACAAATGATATAAAATTTGCAAGTATTGCATGTATTGGAAAAGTATACTAAAATGTTTTTTTTTTCACGTACAGTACTTTTTTTTACATAGAATTAGGAAAACCACATTCATTTTCATATTATTTTCATGTGGGCCCAAAATATAGTTTGCATAAGGGTTTTTTTATTGTTATTAAAGTGTTTAAATACTGACACTGAACTTGACCACAACATGACCCTCTGAAATAACTTGTTTTATGTTCTTCATATTTTCATGGAACTCCTGCCAGCTGAGATGTAAGCGAATCCTCTCTTATACTCTGCATGGTTGGCATGGCATTAAATCTACACATGTTGCATGTTACATAGCCATTCATCTCTCTTTCTTCCCCTATGGAACAACTCAGACCTCCGAGGGTCCTCTAGACTTCCTATTCTTAAACAACAATGCAATTCCTGGTAGATGTTGACAACAAGCAACCATTTCCTTCTAATATAGCTTTAGAAAAATTTCCATTCCTATCCAATAACCCATTCCTTTTCTTCAAGGTGAAATCCTACATTGCCTCAACAATTAAAAAAAAATCTTGGATTGGGGAACCTCATTGGACATGCTTTTAGGATATCTTACCCTTAGTAGAAAAAGCCATTTCTACTCTATATAACTTCCTAACGCATTCCGTAATAAGCTGACGTAATCAGGGGCGCCCCTGATGTCAGCTTATGACATAACACGTTGGGGCGGGATCTGTGATGTATGACATCAGCACGCTGGACACTGTAGCCATCTTGATGGTGTATTTACAGGCACTGTTTCACTGAATACCATGTGAGTGCAATACTTTTAATAAAGATTATATGCTAGAAGTACTTCGCTACGGGATATTTTTTCCATTTATTTTATCCATATGAGGTACATTCTGCTTGTTATTCTGGAGTGATATTTCTGGGCCACATTGTATGTCTGGCAACCGGTTTTTGAAGGTTTCTCAACTGACTGAGACAGATAAAGCCATATGGAGCCAAGGTGTTCATTAATACATCAAGCATTTATGATCACTCTATAAGTTAAGGGTCTTAACTAGAGATGAGCGAAGTATTCAAAAATTCGATTCGGCTGATTCGGCGAATTCGAGGAATAAATTTGATTCGATGCGAATATATTCGCTGCGAATTTAACTTATAAAAAGGGTGTTTCTAGGCTTCAGAGAGCCTTTATATTAGTGCAGAACACTGTACCTTTAATTTAAATGCCCTTGGAGTCTGCTGGGGAAGAGAAATAATACTGTCAGTCAGTATGACATGCAGATGAGTGCCGTCGATCTTAGAATCACCGCACACTTCACTCATTTGGGCAGTCACGGGGCCAAAACCAGAGTGTGGAGCCACAGTGTGGCGGTGGAGGCAGCAGCAATGGGAGGCCATACAGCACCCTATGACAAAATGGAACCCACCAGCAGTGTGAGGAGACCTGAAAGTGGCACATGGCAGAGTGTGGCGATGGAGACAGCAGCAATGGGAGGCCGTACAGGGACCCATGACACACTCTGGACCTGGCAGCAGCATGAGGAGGCGGTACGGGGGCCCATGGCAGATTACGGGCCTGGCAGCAGCAATGGGAGGCCCGTAATCTGCCAGCACCCTATGACAAAATGGAACCCACCAGCAGTGTGAGGAGACCTGAAAGTGGCACATGGCAGAGTGTGGCGATGGAGATAGCAGCAATGGGAGGCCGTACAGGGACCCATGAGACACTCTGGACCTGGCAGCAGCATGAGGAGGCGGTACGGGGGCCCATGGCAGATTACGGGCCTGGCAGCAGCAATGGGAGGCCCGTAATCTGCCAGCACCCTATGACAAAATGGAACACACCAGCAGTGTGAGGAGACCTGAAAGTGGCACATGGCAGAGTGTGGCGATGGAGACAGCAGCAATGGGAGGCCGTACAGGGACCCATGACACACTCTGGACCTGGCAGCAGCATGAGGAGGCGGTACAGGGGCCCATGGCAGATTACGGGCCTGGCAGCAGCAATGGGAGGCCCGTAATCTGCCAGCACCCTATGACAAAATGGAACCCACCAACAGTGTAAGGAGACCTGAAAATGGCACATGGCAGAGTCTGGCGATGAAGTCAGCAGCAATGGGAGGCCGTACAGGGACCCATGACACACTCTGGACCTGGCAGCAGCAAGAGGAGGCGGTACAGGGGCCCATGGCAGAGTGGCGAAGCGTAAGCAGCTTAAATTGAAGGCCATACAGAGGCCTATGTTAAAAATAATAACATGTTTGGGGCATGATTCATGGCGGATTTAGTCAGTTGTGTCAGGAACTGGTGGTTTGAAATCCAGACTAATCCACGCCTGATTCATTTTCACAAACGTGAGTCTCTCCACACTTTGGGTGGACAGTCGTGTCCTCCGCGGAGTTACAATACCTCCTGCCGCACTAAACACGCGCTCCGATGCCACGCTACTGGCCGGGCATGACAGCCTTTCAAGGGCAAATTCAGCTAGTTGGGGCCAAAGGTCAAGTTTCGTTGCCCAGTAGTCAAGGGGATTGTCTACCTCGGTTGGCAGGGTGCTGTCCAAGTAGGCCCGAGCCTGTTGTTTGAGGTCCTGCTCCAGGTCCACCTGATGCTGCTGCTGCTGCTGTGGCTGGTTAGTAGTTTCCTCACTGCGCTGGTGAAGAAAGCTACTCATCATCGACTGCAGACTGAGGCAGCTGCTGCTGGTGGAGCTGCCACTGCTCCTACCACCCCACCCCTCCCCTGCTGCCATGGCAGCGGAACGCGAGCGCACAGGGCCCACAGTGTCTGAGGATGGACGTTGGCGCAGAAAGGCAGAGACCAACTGACTACATAGGTGGTTTTTATAGTACATTATTTTGGCCTCCCTCTCAGCAGGTGTGAAAAAGGCCACCATTTTTGAACGGTAGCGAGGGTCCAACAAGGTGGACAGCCAAAAGTCATCCCTCTGTCTGATGGTTATTATTCGGCTGTCGCTACGCAAGCAACCGAGCATGCTATGGGCCATTTGTGCCAAGGAATGCGAGGGACTCCCTGCCTCCATCTCCACAGCATACTGCCACGGTGCGTCTGGGTCCTCTGTCTCCTCCTCCTCCTCCTCCTCTACCAGATGCTCCTGCTCCTCCACTCCTGTCCGCTGAGTGGAAAAACCACCCATTTCACTCAATAATTCCTGAGCACCAATGTCCTCCTCTACCTCCTCCTCTTCTTCCTGTCCTGCCCCCACAGGGGTCATGTGGTGTTGAGATCTGTGCGCCACGTCTACCGCAGCCTGACCAGCCATTGTTAACAGCATTTGTTCCAGGACGTGCAACAGAGGAATGACGTCGTTCATCCCATAGTCCTGCCGACTCACGATTAGCGTGGCCTCCTCAAAGGGCCTGAGCAAGCGGCAGGTGTCACGCATGAGCTGCCAATGGCTGACATCGAAGTTACACAGGGGAGTACCTTTATCCGCTTGTAACATCAGGAAATCGGTGATGGCCTTTCGCTGTTCGTAAAGGCGGTCTAACATGTGTAGGGTTGAATTCCACCTTGTTGCAACGTCGCAGATCAGGCGATGCTGTGGAATTCCGTTCTGCCGCTGCAGCTCAAGGAGGGTGTGCTTTGCGGTGTAGGAATGGCTGAAATGCATGCAAAGTTTACTTGACATTTTAAGGATGTCTTGCAGTGGGATGGTGGATTTTAGGAACCGCTTGACAACCAGATTGAACACGTGAGCCATGCATGGCGCATGGCACAACCTTCCTTGACGCAGAGCAGACACCATGTTCTTTCCGTTGTCGGTCAACGTGGTTCCGATTTTCAGTTTGCGCGGAGACAGCCATCTGTCGATTTCTCTGTTCATTACACTCAGAAGTTCCTCCCCTGTGTGACTACGTTCGCCAAGGCATACCAGGTGCAGCACAGCGTGACACCGTTGCGCCCTGCACATGTGATATGCCGGTCGGGTAATGGGACTTGGCATGGGGGTGGCGGCTGAGGACACGGCGGAAGAAGAGGTGGTAGAGGCGGACATCTTTGCTGGACCAAGGACGTGCAAACGTGGAGGCAAAAGCGGCGTGACCTGTCCAAGTTGCTGGTGCGGCTGTGCCGGCACCACGTTCACCCAGTGGGCCGTAAATGACATGTACTGTCCCTGACCGTAGTTACAGCTCCACACGTCGGCGCTGCCGTGCACTTTGGCAGAGACCGACATGCTCAAAGACTGGCCCACCATCTCTTCTACATGTGAATGCAGGGCTGGCACTGCCTTTTTGGCGAAGAAATGCCGGCTTGGCACTCTCCACCGCAGCGCGGCACAAGCTATCATTTCTCGGAAAGGTGCTGAGTCCACCACTTGGAAAGGGAGGGACTGCAGCACCAGCAACTTGGACAGGAGGACGTTCAGCTTCTGCACCGTCGGGTGCGTGCTCGCAAACTGTTGTCTCTTGGAAACGGATTCCAAGAAAGACTGCTGACGGAATCCGTGAAGAGGAGTAGCAGGAGAAGGAGCATCTGAACGAGCGGAAGATGCCAACGAGCGACAACTCCCCTCAGCAGAGGTGTTGGAGCCTTGACTGGCTGATAGAGGGCGATTGGCGTCGGGTGACGGAGCAAGTAACGGAGCGGGTGATGGAGCGGGGGCTGGGGCAGGCAGAACCGCCGTATCTTTATCACGGTTTTCCCAGGCCACCAAATGGCGACGCTGCATATGCTGACGCAACGCTGTAGTCCCAACATGGGCCCCCTGGCCACGCTTGACTTTCTGGCCACATAGTCGACATACGGCTACGTTTACTTCCTCGGGCGGCTTGACGAAAAATTGCCACACCGCCGAGTAGGAAACTTTGCCCCCGCTACTCCTCACTGGCTGACTGCTACTTCCTCCGTGCACACCGGCACCACTACTGGCCGTGGTGGTAGGCTGCAGTGGAGCTGGTGCTGTACTCCGTGGCCGTTTGCCTCCACTGACACTGCTGCGACCCTGCTGCCTCCTGGGCAACCCACCGACTGTTTTGCTCGCTGCCAAGCTGCCACCCTCTTCTCCTGATGATGCGGAAGCAATAGCCTGATGACGACGAGGCTGCCAAGTGCGATCAGCCTCATCATCATCAATTAGGGTCTCCGCCTCACTACTAGCCCCCTCGGCTGCGTGTGGGTCAGGAGACAGACCTGTCTCTAGACCGGCTACCGAGCCACTCTCCTCGCCAGTACTTCTTCGCCTGGCTGCTGAAGAGGCGGATGTCTCCCCCCGTTCCTGACCGCCCTCTGTTAGCTCTTCCTCACTGTACAGTGGGGCTGAGCCCACAGCATGCGATACTTCGCTTGGTGAGGGAACACCAAAGGACAGGGGCAGGTAGAGGACACGTGATTTCAGTGGGCTTGGTCCCGGGCCATGCCAACTAACGGTTGTGTCTGACGTACCCACCGACCGTTGGCTGTAGGTGTCAGAGGTGACCTGGGAAGAGGAAGACGACCGAGCCAACCAATCGATGACGGCAGGGTTGTCGGTGGAGACACGACCGCTGGATGACACCGGGAGCACTGGCCTCTGGTTGCGACTAGTGCTGCCTCGACCCCTTCCTCTGCTGCCACGTCTGCTCGCTCCTAAAACATTGCCTCCTCTGCCACTCCTCTGCGTGTTGTCTGACATACTCTTTAATTCAACGATTCTGTGTTCCTGAGTAACAATTCTGTGTCCCTCAGTAACAATTCTGTTTCTGTCCCTGAGTAACAATTCTGTGTCCCTGAGTAACAATTCTGTGTCCCTGAGTAACAATTCTGTGTCCCTCAGTAACAATTCTGTGTCTGTCCCTGAGTAACAATTCTGTGTCCCTGAGTAACAATTCTGTGTCCCTCAGTAACAATTCTGTGTCCCTCAGTAACAATTCTGTGTCTGTCCCTGAGTAACAATTCTGTGTCCCTCAGTAACAATTCTGTGTCCCTGAGTAACAATTCTGTGTCCCTGAGTAACAATTCTGTGTCCCTCAGTAACAATTCTGTGTCCCTCAGTAACAATTCCGTGTCCCTCAGTAACAATTCTGTGTCCCTGAGTAACAATTCTGTGTCCCTGAGTAACAATTCTGTATCCCTGAGTAACAATTCTGTGTCCCTCAGTAACAATTCTGTGTCCCTCAGTAACAATTCTGTGTCTGTCCCTGAGTAACAATTCTGTGTCCCTGAGTAACAATTCTGTGTCCCTGAGTAACAATTCTGTGTCCCTCAGTAACAATTCTGTGTCCCTCAGTAACAATTCTGTGTCTGTCCCTGAGTAACAATTCTGTGTCCCTCAGTAACAATTCTGTGTCCCTCAGTAACAATTCTGTGTCCCTGAGTAACAATTCTGTGTCCCTGAGTAACAATTCTGTGTCCCTCAGTAACAATTCTGTGTCTGTCCCTGAGTAACAATTCTGTGTCCCTGAGTTACAATTCTGTGTCCCTGAGTAACAATTCTGTGTCCCTGAGTAACAATTCTGTGTCCCTCAGTAACAATTCTGTGTCCCTGAGTAACAATTCTGTGTCCCTCAGTAACAATTCTGTGTCCCTCAGTAACAATTCTGTGTCTGTCCCTGAGTAACAATTCTGTGTCCCTCAGTAACAATTCTGTGTCCCTCAGTAACAATTCTGTGTCTGTCCCTGAGTTACAATTCTGTGTCCCTGAGTAACAATTCTGTGTCCCTGAGTAACAATTCTGTGTCCCCCAGTAACAATTCTGTGTCTGTCCCTGAGTAACAATTCTGTGTCCCTGAGTAACAATTCTGTGTCCCTGAGTAACAATTCTGTGTCCCTCAGTAACAATTCTGTGTCCCTCAGTAACAATTCTGTGTCCCTCAGTAACAATTCTGTGTCTGTCCCTGAGTAACAATTCTGTGTCCCTCAGTAACAATTCTGTGTCCCTCAATAACAATTCTGTGTCCCTGAGTAACAATTCTGTGTCCCTCAGTAACAATTCTGTGTCTGTCCCTGAGTAACAATTCTGTGTCCCTCAGTAACAATTCTGTGTCTGTCCCTCAGTAACAATTCTGTGTCCCTCAGTAACAATTCTGTGTCCCTCAGTAACAATTCTGTGCCTGTTCCTGAGTAACAATTCTGTGTCCCTGAGTAACAATTCTGTGTCCCTCAGTAACAATTCTGTGTCCCTCAGTAACAATTCTGTGTCCCTCAGTAACAATTCTGTGTCTGTCCCTGAGTAACAATTCTGTGTCCCTCAGTAACAATTCTGTGTCCCTCAGTAACAATTCTGTGTCTGTCCCTGAGTAACAATTCTGTGTCCCTGAGTAACAATTCTGTGTCCCTGAGTAACAATTCTGTGTCCCTCAGTAACAATTCTGTGTCTGTCCCTGAGTAACAATTCTGTGTCCCTCAGTAACAATTCTGTGTCCCTCAGTAACAATTCTGTGTCTGTCCCTGAGTAACAATTCTGTGTCCCTCAGTAACAATTCTGTGTCCCTCAGTAACAATTCTGTGTCCCTCAGTAACAATTCTGTGTCTGTCCCTGAGTAACAATTCTGTGTCCCTGAGTAACTATTCTGTGTCCCTGAGTAACAATTCTGTGTCCCTCAGTAACAATTCTGTGTCCCTCAGTAACAATTCTGTGTCCCTGAGTAACAATTCTGTGTCCCTCAGTAACAATTCTGTGTCTGTCCCTGAGTAACAATTCTGTGTCCCTGAGTAACAATTCTGTGTCCCTCAGTAACAATTCTGTGTCCCTGAGTAACAATTCTGTGTCCCTCAGTAACAATTCTGTGTCTGTCCCTGAGTAACAATTCTGTGTCCCTGAGTAACAATTCTGTGTCCCTGAGTAACAATTCTGTGTCCCTCAGTAACAATTCTGTGTCCCTCAGTAACAATTCTGTGTCTGTCCCTGAGTAACAATTCTGTGTCTGTCCCTGAGTAACAATTCTGTGTCTGTCCCTGAGTAACAATTCTGTGTCTGTCCCTGAGTAACAATTCTGTGTCCCTCAGTAACAATTCTGTGTCCCTCAGTAAAAATTCTGTGTCTGTCCCTGAGTAACAATTCTGTGTCTGTCCCTGAGTAACAATTCTGTGTCTGTCCCTGAGTAACAATTCTGTGTCCCTCAGTAACAATTCTGTGTCCCTCAGTAACAATTCTGTGTCTGTCCCTGAGTAACAATTCTGTGTCTGTCCCTGAGTAACAACTCTGTGTCTGTCCCTGAGTAACAATTCTGTGTCTGTCCCTGAGTAACAATTCTGTGTCTGTCCCTGAGTAACAATTCTGTGTCCCTCAGTAACAATTCTGTGTCCCTCAGTAACAATTCTGTGTCTGTCCCTGAGTAACAATTCTGTGTCTCTCCCTGAGTAACAATTCTGTGTCTGTCCCTGAGTAACAATTCTGTGTCCCTAAGTAACGGTTCTGTGTCCCTAAGTAACGATTGTGTGTCCCTAAGTAACGGTTCGGTGTCCCTAAGTAACGGTTCTGTGTCCCTAAGTAACGGTTCTGTGTCCCTAAGTAACGGTTCTGTGTCCCTAACTCTGTCCCTCAATACAGACAGGTGGTCTGTCTCTCTTGAATGACTGGAGGCTAATGGAGAATTCTAAAATGGCCGCAATTTATAGCTCGACCATTACACAGTGCTGGCTGGCTGGCTGCTGATTGGCTAATGCGATCACATGTCATGAATGAATGCATTATGGGTCAGCGTGCCTTGTCTGCGCGCCTTCCCAGAGATCCCCGCTCCGTCGCCGCAAATTTTCCTAATATTCGAAACGAATTCCACTTCGCCGAGTTCGATTCGCTCATCTCTAGTCTTAACATCTGGTAAGCTGCTTGGCTCTATCACTGTGGTGCAGTATTTGAATATCTCCATGTTCTGGCTGGTGTTGGAACTTATTATTTACTTTGAATGAAGATTTTCATTCTATATGGACTCTCTATAGTTATTGCATATGTGTACATATTATGTTTCATTTGTGATCAATCAAATTTATGCTGGCTGCTTTTAGGGGTTTAGGAGATAAACCTTTTAGGGGTTTATCCAAGCGCAATTAATACTTTTATATTATATATCATTGACAACAGTCTTGTGGTACCAAGTTTACAAAGCTCTGCATGTGCCTTTATATTCAAATGAGAATAATGATTAGAGTTGTTTGTATTGCTAAATGTAAATCAGCACACATTTGTGATATTATTTAGGCAATACCTGTTTTTTTGTGTGTATCCAGTAACATACATTGGTTATCTTAAACTTTAACTCCAGGCAACAATGTTTAAATAGCAGTTGTTAAAACACATTTAAAGTCAAAAACAATATCTTGCAGTTTACCATGCCTTAGATGAGGTAGCTGCATTCATTTTCTTTCAGGCTTGTTTTACTTACTCACACCTGGTAATCCTGCTAATAACACACTACCTTTCCTTGGGTGGGTATGCTCACTTACTCCACTGTATCTATGGAGGGAACTATGGTTGTCACATGTCTTCCTCTCTTCACTTCCATTACAAAAGTGCCCCCCATATGTAGTTCAGCTTACAAGAAGTGACAAGGAAATATCCTTAGCAAAAAAAAATAGTTTTGTTCTTACAGATCCTTTAAAGTGTAATATTCTTACCCAAGTAGTGCAGCCATCTTTCATTTATGCTGCAGTATGAGCTGCAAAATTACCATAGGTGCACTTGGCTCTTGTAAAGATACAGTACCCCTATTTCAGGTCACATTGACACCAACACTGTCTCTTAGATTGAAACCAGTGTGCAGTATTACTGGTGTTGACTTTCCTCCCCTGTTTATGAATATTGAGGGTCATGCCTCCAAGATGCACAGTGCTAGCCCCATGGCATGGCAGAAATTAGCACACTAGCACACTCAGTTTAACCACTTGTCTACCGGGCACTTATACCCCCTTCCTGCCCAGGCCAATTTTCAGCTTTCAGCGCTGACACGCTTTGAATGACAATTGCGCAGTCATGCAACACTACCCATATGAAATTGTTATCATATTTTTGAGACAGATAGCGCTTTCTATTGGTGGTATTTAATCACCTCTGGGTTTTTTATTTTTTGCTAAACAAACCAAAAACAACAAAAAATTTTGAAAAAAAAAATTTTTTTCTTAGTTTATGTTATAAAATTTTGTAAATAAGTGATTTTTCTCCTTCACTGATGTGCGCTAATGAGGCTGAAGTGATGGGCACTAAGAGGCTGCACTGATAGGTGGCACTGATGGACACTGATGAGGAGGAACTGGTAGGTGGCACTGATGGGCATTGACAGGCATCACTGATGGGCACTGAAAGGCAGCACTGATAGGCGGCACTGATAGATGGCACTGATAGGCGGCACTGACTGGCACTGATAGGCGGCACTGATAGGCAGCACTGATGGGCACGGATAGGTGGCACTGACTGACACTAATAGGCGGCACTGACTAACACTAATAGGTGGCACTGATTGGCAGCACTGATAGGTGGTACTGACTGGCACTGATAGGTGGCACTGAAAGGCAGCTCAGATGGGCACTGATATGTGGCATTGATGTGCACTGGTAGGCACTGAAATGTGGCATTGATGTGGCACTGATGGGCACTGGCAGGTGGTATTGATGAGCACTGACAGGTGGCACTGCTGGGGCTACACTGATCATCAGGGCACACTGATCATCAGTGCCCCAATGATCAGTGTATATGTCCCCTCTGTGGGATGCCGATTACCGGATCTCCACTCCTCACGAGCTCTCAGCATGACAGCTCGTGAGCAGAGAATGCCAATAACTGGCATTTCCCTATTTACATGCAATCAGCTGTGATTGGACACAGCTGATCACATGACCGAGCCAACATCTTCAGCTCTTTCCTTTGATGGGTGATCCGCTGTGTCAGAAGGACAAAGCACATTACCGATCGCCGAGCTGCGCACCCCCGGAGCCGTGCATGCATGGTTAGAATGGGAGGATGTCATATGACATCCTCCCAGAACAAGAGAACCGCCTTGCGACCGTCATTACCTTATATGGCGGGCGGGAGGTGGTTAAAGACAGTGTAGATATGTGCGTTGAATCATGTAGCCATCAGCAGTGTAAGGGTAAAAAAATTATTTTCTGCCTGTCTGGCAAGATTCCCTGCATGCTTTGCAGCTTCTCCTCTGCCATTTATCTTCAATTTCCAAGGACTACATATCCAATGGTACCTTGCTGCCTGCAAGCAGTGATTATTGTACTGGATCCACCTCCTGAAACTCATCTCAACACCTCTATAGCTCAGAAAGGAGGATTTGTGAATTCTGTGACATGAGACAGCTTCTGGTCTCATTCCAGCATCCTGGTTTTGACTGTGATACATTCTTTCTGCCTATCTGTCCACCTCAAGGTGATTGATGTGGCCAGTCTCTGGGTGGAGTCCAAACCTAATTTAAGCCAGCCAAGCCTGCAGCCTTATACTTGCGATAGCATGTATAATACATGTTTAAGCTCCCTGTCTTTTTGTCCTGCTCTGCTGATTGGATTCCCCTGTTTATGAGTTTGGATCGAATATCAACTCTGAGCTCTGCCTGCTTTTGACTACGGATTGGACAATGACTTCTCTGAACCTTTCCTGCCTTGCACAAGAACTGTCATTGAACCACTCTGCCTGTCTGCCAAGTACCTGTTTGCTGTGCTCAGTTTGTGCCTGCCCCAACGTAGTAGCCAGACACTATAGCATTGTGTATAAGTCCTGGGAGCAACCAAGTCAGGGGTGGACTGACAACTCATGGGGCCCCCAGGCAATAGGGGATCATGGGGCCCCTGTGTTCTTGCCCAAACTCAAAAAAGCCTATGAAAAAGGTACCAGGGGCATCTCATAGGGCAGTGCCTGAGTTTCCAAATGGTCAGTCCGCCCCTGAACCAAGTACCAGTAGGCCTACTTGCCTTATGGGAAAGGGAACTGCTATAGGTGAAAAACACAGAAGCCAGCTATCGTGCCTGACCATCTGCATTAGGGGTATGTGTAACAGTAATGAAGATGAACAAAGTCAAACATGTTTGTAGTCCAGCCTGGGTAAAAACCACAGCTGTCTCCATTAATACAAAACAGCGAGGGTGAGCATAGCCAACAGGGAGAGGAGTGTGTTATTTTCAGGATTATAAAATGAAAACAAAATGTAAAAAAAAGCATGTCCTGTTCTGTCCAGGCTGTCCTGAACTTCGCAAGTCCTGCCAGACAGTAAAGCAAGGTTGGTGACCAAACTTTTCTTTGCTACAATTAAAGTTCTTTGCTACATCACTACTGTCACTTAAAGTGACAGAGGAACAGGTGGAAGGAACCACAAAACGTGATGAAGGGACACAAGCATACAATGCACTCCAATGTTTGTTAGATGTGAAAATACTTCAGGCAGCCTTTTTAGCTATGAAGTAAAGAATTTGCAAACTAGCACGAGGACAGATATGTATAAAGTGTATAAAGTGTCATTCACATGGGACGCCCAAATACTGTGAACAGGTTGTAGTTTCTGGTGTCTGTAGCCCCCAGGTGCTGCATGCCAGCTGCCCATTAAAGTCTATTAGAGCACAGCAGCTGCATGGGCACAGCCGCTTGTTCTAATATGCCAGACGTGGGTATCTCTAAACACAGACAGCATGCCTCATTGGACAAGCAGCTGTGCATGGGCAATTGCTGTGCCCTAATAAACTTCAAAAGGCTGCTTGGGCACAGCACCTGTAGGCTAGGGATGCCAGAAAAATGGCCCATTCACAGTATACAAGCTTCAGCACCCATGCGAAGGAGGTCTTATTTTACTAGTGTTTTTTGCATTTACTTTTAATTTCAGCTACAGATTTGCCTCAAAGTGTTACTAATCCCACAATAGTAGAATCAGTCTTTATATGCATTAAAGCATGCTTGTTATACTCACTGTGGAAGGGTTTAATCCCCCGATTTATTTCAAAAGGCTGTTTGATCCTGTCTTCTCTAATCCTACACTTCTTCCACAGTCCCCAATCCATCTGCTGATGGAACAAAGCCTTGGGGGAAAGCTGCACATGCTCAGTTATTATTATTATTATTATTATTATTATTATACAGTATTTATAAAGCGCCAATAGTTCACTCAGCGCTGTACATTACAAAGGGGGACAGAACATGTGACAGAACAATACCAATACAATGCAAAACATGAGGGGATCGAGGGCCCTGCTCTTTCGAGCTTACAATCTAGAAGTTAGGTGCGTATTGCTAGGGAATTTTTTTTCTTTGGGAGAGTGCATGTGATCAGCACAGGGCCAATCAGCTCTGTCCAGACAGAGGGTCAAGGGTTATGCAGCCTCATTGGACAATCAGGGGAGAATGTAAACTCCTCCTACAAGCTTTAACCAGTGCTCTGCTATATACTGACAGAAGTCACAAAACTGCTACTGGATATACTGCTGATGAGAAAAGGTATTTAGCTGTTTATATTTACTATAATAATTGCATTTCCATGTTCTGTGTACTGTGAGAGACCAGATATAGATTTAAACAGATTTAAGCAATGCAGCCTGGTCCCCTCACTGCCCTGCGTCTTCTGACTTGGCATCAAAGAGCACTGTTCACTCCAGTTTTCTCATCACATGTCTAATCCAGCACATTTTATTGAGTTCTAATGCTACTGCTCTTTCTTCCAGTCAAAGAGTTACATTACAAGAGGCATGGAACCAAATCAAAATGAGGTGCTTACACTAACAGCATTTCAAATGTATTTAGATTTTTTTAGGACATACTAAGTGGTACTACTAAATATGTTTCCTTTATATGTGCCTGACCAAAACCCCAAAAATGGACTGAACTAAATTATTGGCACCTTCCATTTAATATTTGGTAGCACACACTTTGGAAAAAAATAACTGAAATCAATCGTTTCCTATAACCATCAATAGGTTTCTTGCACCTCTCTACTGGAATATTGGACAATCTACAATCTAGGAGGGAGGGGAAGGTGGTACAGGAGGAAATGGCTGTGGGGGATGGAGTGGTGGGAGGAGTGGAGGAGGTTAGTTGTTAGGTGAGGTCAGGTGCTAGGTGAGGTTGGGGTAGGCTTCCCTGAAGAGGAGGGTTTTCAGGGTGCGCCTGAAGGTGAGGAGGGTAGATGACAGTCTGATGGATTGGGGTAGGGAGTTCCAGAGGATGGGGGAAGTCCTAGAGAAGTCCTGCAATCAGGCGTGGGAGGAGGAGACCAGGGAGCTAGAGAGCAAGAGGTCCTGTGAGGAGCGTAGGGCAGGGGTAGGGTAGTATTTGGTTATCAGGTCGGTTATGTAGTTTGGGGCGGCGTTGTGAATGGCTTTGTAGAATGATGAGCTTTACCAAAAAACTGTAATTTGTTTTGCCTGTCCAAAGCACATTCTCCCAAAAAGACTTCGGCTTCCTCAGGTAATTTTTGGCAAACTCCAGTCTGGCTTTTTTATGTTTCCATGTCAGCAGTAGGGTCCTCCTGGGTTTCCTATCATAGCGTCCCTTTTCATTCAGATGGCGACACAGTTGTACTCTGATGGTCTGCTTGAATTTGTCTGGAAGTTGATCGAGGTTTTTTATCCACCATTCAAACAATCCTTTGTTGCAATCTTTGATCAAGTTTCTCTTTCATCCACATCCAATGAGATTAGCTATAATGCCATGGGCTGCAAACTTCTTGACAATGTTGCGCACAGTGGACACAGGAACATTAAGATCTGTTAATTGATACAAGTGAATTTAATTACAAATTACAGCAGCAACAGAAACGTGGAATGCAATTATTTCTTACAATTTTGAGAAGGTGCGAATAATTATGTCCAGTCCATTTTGGGGGTATTGTTTGGAACGTTTCAGATTTGCCTTTTTGCTTCTCCACTTTTTTTGTGTAAATGGCCATGACTGTTTAATCCTTTGATGACATTGAAAGTCAAATGTCCAGACCAAATTTAGAAACATAGGAAGACAGAAGAGTGATGGTAGAAAAAAGGCCAAGTTGTCCATTGAGTCTGTACCCTTTTTTAATTTTTTTTTCATATATTTTTTATATTTTTATTTTTTTTTTATTTTGTAATGTTTTTGTTTGAGTATAGATTTATGTTTGTCCCAAGTATGTTTGAATCCACTTACTGTTGACTGACTCACTACCTCTGCTGAAAGGCTATTCCAAACATCAACTACTCTTACGGTAAAATAACACTATCTACGATCAGTTTTGAACTTTCCTCCTTCCAGTTTAAGGTCATGTCTCCGTGTTCTTGATCTTAGCTTTAAATTTAGCAGCATTAATATGCATCTGTTAACTTGACAACAACTCTGTGACTAATTTGTCTACCTAAATAGGTTTTAGATTAGTTTAGCCTTCGTAATGGATTTTTTTCGGCCCTGTTACAACAAATAACTCTGTTAAGGTTTTTTTATAAGCTGACAAATGGAAATGAATTAGAGAAAAATAATAATTTTGGGTTACTTTACATATAATATTTTTACCATTTTAATTGTTTTTTCACACACTATATTGTACTATGACCGCTGCAGCTTGCCAGCTTCAGCAGTCGTGTTTTTGTATTGGAAACAGCAGCAGCTAAAACTGCATGATTTATTTGTAAGTAAAGCTCATATGATAACTATCATTGGGTACCCCGTTGATTGGCGGGTGTAGATTAGCATCTCCGTGACAGTACAGTCTCCGATGTAGAAGTACAAATACGGTGCCTGAAAACAGTACTCTATAGACTGCAGATGTCAAGGTGCTAAACCGTTGCATTACATTATTATTTTTGAAGCTGAATCCAAACCAACAATAACCAAGTCAGCGATACGATATTTAATCATATTTTTTTTTTTCAAAAGAATACAGTATATTAATGCACTGACTTTATTAAGTTAACAAAACTCACTGTTGGACATAACACGAACACAACTTGACCAAGTTTGGCCGAAATTATATTCTCCTTAGTCCAGAAAGACCACACAAGAACAGGGCCAGATTTCCCATTATCCACTGTAGGCATGTGCCTGCAGGTGCCCTTCATAGAGAGGCATCTGGGGGGAGAGAGGATTTTGTGCCTCTCTCTCCCTATCTCTCCATGGGTTCGGGGGCACAAGCACCTGAAAGCAGTTTAGTTATGCTACTGCTCCTGGCTCTGGTGGCCTGAATGGCCCCTTAAGTATATTCACAAGGGCCCAGGACCTGCAGCATGGACGGACGTTTTTCCTAAATTGGCTCCCAGGCAGATTTTCATAAGTTGCCAGTGCCGCATTTGTTGATAAACTTTTAGTTCTGGCTCACAAGCCCTGCTGGTGGAGTGATTTCACTCACAGCCGCTTCTTTATTGCCTGCCTCTTTCAGGGAAGTGTTGGGAAGGGCAGGCTCAGGACGAGAGGGAATCAGCGACAGGTTGGAAGGTGGCATATGGCAGACATCCCAAAAGAGTACACTGAGTGAGGAATCTTCCATTCATCAGGTCTGCAAATAATTCCCATAAAAGGTACAGTCAGTAAAAGAGATACACTGTGAAGTGTGTGTGCCTTGCCCCAATGCAATGCCCTTGTTGTTGCCCATGATGAATAAGGGCCAGAGGCGGACTAACCATTCGGCCACTGCCCGAGGGCCCAGGGTCAGTAGAAGCTCCACACATTTCACACAATTGCAGCATCTTTATGTCTGTCTGAATAATGTGTCTGCCTGAAACCAGGACACATTATTTAGACAGGAATGTGGCTCAGAGTGGGGAGTCCAAGATGGGAGCAGATAAGGAGCTGGGACTGTCAATGACCCTGAGGAGAGCAAGGGACGAGGCGGCAGCAGCAGAAGCCCCCAATCCAGGAAGTAACTCATATTAGGTGAATAGACACAGACTCCTTCACCACTGAGTTTCTCCCTCTCTTATCCACTCTCCCTCCCTCTCTCCCTCCTTCCTCTTTCTCAGATTCCAACTCCCCCCTCTTTCTCTCACTCTTTCACCCCCCTCTCTCCCTCTCACCCCCCTAACTCTCACTCCCTCTCACCCCCCTCTCTCTCACTCCCTCTCACCCCCCCTCTCTCACCCTCTCCCTCTCTCTCACTGTCTCACCCCCCTGTCACCCCCCTCTCTCTCTCCCTCTCTTTTTCTCCCTCTCCATCTCTATCCTACCCCCTCTCTCTCTCCCACCCCCTCTGTCACTATCTCTCACTCCCTCTCTCTCTCACTCCCTCTCTCATCCCCCTCTCTCTCACGCCCTTCTTTCTCACCCCCCTCTCTCAACCTCCCTCTCTCTCACCCCCCTCTCTCTCTCTCACCCTCTTCCCCCCTCTGTCACCCTATCCCCCCCTCTCTTTCACACCCTCTCTCTCACACCCTCCCTCTCTTTTTCACTACTGCTCTCTCTTTCTCAAACTCTCCTTCTCTCACCTTCTCCCTCTCTCTCCCACCATCTCCCTCTCTCTCTCCCCCACCCTCTCCCTCTCTCTCTCCCACCCTCTCCCTCTCTCTCCAACCCTACCTCCCTTTCCCTCTCCCCCTCCCCCTCTCCTTCTCTCCCTCTCCCCTTCTCACCTTCCTCTCCCCCACCTACTTTTCCATCTCTATCTCAGTACCCCCTCTTCCTCTCTTAGTTTTTAACAGGAGTTTCTGTAATAAAATCTGGCAGATTTTCCATGGTCTGTCAGGGGAAAAAAAGGGTTGTGGGGGGTTGACACCTCTATCAGGAAAGAGGCTGAGTGGGAGCTGAGCACAAGGCAATTAACCTCTCAATCATTGGGCATCTTTGCTGTACAATGTAACCAGCAGGTATTGCCTACAGCCCCCGAAAATCACATCAATTTTTGTGCACGCCGCAGTTCTTTCTGTGCTTTCAGGGCCCAAATGATCTTGTACACAGACCCACTACTTTCATAAATTGCCCCTGGTTGCTTCATAAAGATGACTGCCATGCCACAGCCATCTTTAAACCTGGAAGTGCCAAGTGGCTTCTACAGAAAGCCAGGAACTTTCTTGCAGGCTATGCTGCGGTAGATATTTAAATACCCCCCTATGCAGCTGAGCTGCAATATGTAGGTGGGGAATTGTGTGGGTGTGGCTTGAGGGTGGGCGGGGACACAGGGGGCCCCATTATCTCCTATTGCCTGGGAGCCCCATGAGTTGTCAGTCTGCCCCCAATAAGGCCCCTTTCACACCAGTGCCCAACAGGGCAAGGGGAACACTGCAGACCCTGATGTTAAGGAGAACACTGCTGGCTTTGATGTAAGGGGGGGCTTTGGTGACCAGAGACTGATTTAGTATGGACCTAATTGTCCAGTGCTTATCTGTTCCTGTCCTAATTTATGATGCTGGCCAGCTTTTGGAATGTGCGCACATAAAGAAACTCACACTGACACGTTTGGTCTGTGAAAACTTCTCTCTAATTTATTGAAATGAAACCGTGAGTTTATATATGAAAAATGATGCGAACATCACGTGATAACAGCATAAGCATTATATTAGTCTTTGATTGGTCACTTTACACGAAAACAATCTCCGTCATGGTATAGGTGTGATCTTCTTCAGTCTTATCTTAAAAAGAGAAAAACATTCTTTTGTCTTCCAAATCACACGATGGGAGGGGGTCTGTTCCTGTGAGCAAATATTTCTTAAGCAAGGATTTCTTAAAGTACCACAAAGCCCAGCAGGCAGAAAATATTCACACAACATATGTATTAAAGTATAAAAGTAAATATTTATAAAACTTATAGAAATAGCGTATATATATATATTCAATAGGAAACGAAATAGGCATTTTACCAAATCCATCACAAGACCACCTTACATCAGAGTTTTCCTTTACATCACGGTCCGCAGAGGTCCCCCTCGCACTGTAAGGGAGAACCCTGCAGACTCTGATGTAAAGGAGAACTCTGAAGACTCTGATGTAAGGGGAACTCTGGGGACTCTTGTGTAAGGGGAAGCTCTGGTGACCAGAGACCCCCTTACATCAGAGTTCCCCTTTACATCAAAGTCTGCAGCATTTCCCTTTACACTTATAAAAATATTTATGTAAAAATTGTATTTATTGTGCATTATTTTATTATTTTTAATTTTATTAACATTTTATTTATTGATAAACATTTTATTAAAAAAAAAGTTGATCTTACTGTCTGCTCCTGAGATGTAAATCCAGCCCTGCACAAGAAAAAATATACCAATACAAACAAACAGAAGTTATGGGCACTGCACTTAATAGTATCTGAGGTATAAAGATCTTCCAAAAACTGTACAACAAAACTTCTTGGGAAGTTTTAAGTGTTTAGCATTGCTTGATAAACATACACTTCATATAAACATTGTCCAACATTAGCCAATAATCTTTTTGACCACAATAACTAGTTTTATTTATTTATTACGTATCACTTGTATTTATTTATTATGTATTACTTGTATTTTTATAGCACCTACAATTTACTCCAAGTCCTCAGAGGGATTTACAATCTTAGGTCCCGCCTCCCTGTCTTTCAGATTTGTGGAATTGCATTGCTCTTCTACAACACAGAACTGCCATATCTAAAGGTATTGGCTCATTTCATTAGGAAATAGTGTGATAGACTGTATTGCAAAATCAAGGAAAGACTGTTCAGCTACATACAGAGGATAAACACAGACAATTGCTTTACAATAGCGTCTGCTGAACAAAGTAAACTGTCTGGTTAAGAATCTTTTTTCAAGGTGAATTATCCTAAAGGCAACACACCTGTTATTTCTTCAGAGTATACTATTTTAAGGAGAGGTTACAATAGTTGTTACTTCGTTATCTTAAAAAATAATCTATGACTGTACATTTTTATTTAACCACTTCTCTTATTTTCAGTGTGCAGCCACCAGTGAATAACTTTGCCCACTATTTACAGTTGTTAAAGTCATTGTGTCATGGGATTTCAAGGGTGCCACCAGACTCAGGTAGGAGCTGTGTCCATGTAATTTTCAAAGCCAACACTTATGGGTGCACTGCATTTGGGGGCTTGTCCACAATATCAGCTCCAACCACCAGAATTATCTATGGTCACTTTCCCCATAAGAAGTGAAATGGATAATGGAGCCATCACATAAAAGGTGCAAGACAGTCAGGGACGTAGATAAAGGGGGTCAACCCCCCCCAGAGCGTCTGTCAATGGCACTGCAGCTAGGCTAATGCATCTCTTCAGCTATGGGAGCAGCACAGTCATGCATTTCCTGATTTCAATACATGCCAGTCCCAGCCTGTATACGGGCAGGCCACAACTCGGGTGCAGGTTGATGTCTGGAGAGAGGGACTTATGAGGACCTTCAGCTACCCACTGGCTGAGGAGGCAGCAGGGGGCGGTGCAGCCTCCTCAGCCAATTGGTAAACAAAGTGTGCTGTCCATCACTGCAATTAAATTTTCATCCCACGGGCTACCTGTCAGTGGAGATGTGGGATGGAGTGGCAACTCTGATGTGGGGAGAGGCCTGCAGACAAGCTCCTAGCTGCAAACAGTGAGGCTTCTGCTGTGATCGATAAGATGTAGGAGGAAAGAACAATGTTTTTCCCCAGTAGAAATTAAGGAAAAATGGAGAACTGTTAGAAGTGCCTCCTGTACAGACAGTGCATAACCTGTACCCCTTTAACCACTTCCATACAGGGCACTTTTACCCCCTTCCTGCCCAGGCCATTTTTCAGGTTTCAAAGCTCTCAATTTGAATGACAATTGCGCGGTCATACAACACTGTACCCAAACTAAAATTTTATCATTTTCTTCACACAACTAGAGCTCTCTTTTGGTGGTATTTAATCACCACTGGGGTTTTTATTTTGTGCCAAATTAACAAAAAAAAATTGAAAAGTTTGAAAAAAAAAAACAAGTTTTTCTTTGTTTCTGTAATAAAAGTTTGCAAATAAATAATTGTTCTTCATAAATTTAGACCAAGATGTATTCTACTACATTTCTTTGGTGAAAATAACCCAAATTAGGATGTATAATTTAGTTTGTAGGAAGGTTATAGAGTTCACAAACTATGGGATATATCTGTAAATTGATCAATCCTGAAGTACTGACGGCCAATCTAATTTCTTGAGGTCCAAGAATGTCAGAACAGTACAGATATCCCCCAAATGACCCCTTTTTGCAAAGTAGACAGTCCAACGTACTTCATAAGAGGCATGGCGAGTTTTTTGAAGTTATAATTTTTTTGTCATAATTTTTCGTAAAATTAAAAAATTTAACTTCACTATTTTTTTTTTACATACTGTCACCAGTGCAGTACAGCGTCATCATATAACTGGCATGGCGGTGATCATGGACACTGACTGGTGACAGTACGAAAAAAAAATTGAAATTGAAAATTGTTTTAATTTATTTATTAGTTTTAATTTTTTATTAAATTTTTTTTCTCTTTTTTTAAGATTTTTTTCATATTTCACTATGACCAAAGTAGTATAATGTTACACCATAGTAACATTGTACTACTTTGGGGTAGTGATCAGTATATTTTTTTTCTTTCTTTACACAAGCATTTACCTGAATCGATTAATTCAGGGTTGTTGTTTTTTTTTGTGCTTAGCTGTGATTTGGCCATGGCTAATCACATGACACAGCTGGGCTGTGATTGGCCTAGCTTGTGCATGTGATCGCTGTGACCATTCACAACTAGATACACTTGTATACAATGGATGGCATGAAAGGAAGTGATTGGTCATAGCAGCTCACATGGTAATGGAAACGGGTCCGGTACACAGATCTGTCATCGGCCATGTCCGAGGTACATGGCGGGTGAAAGATCGCGCTGCAGAGCAACCCTGCTGGCAGGCGCACTGCGCATGCCTAAAAGGACACCATATGGCGTCCACCCAGAGGGACGAGCTGCTCGCCCGGCCACCATCTGGCGGCAACTGGTTAATAACACTCATTGTAATGCCACCCATATTCCTGTCCTTTTACCAGCACCACAGCAGCCTGATAACTGTGCACTTGTGAAGTATATGAGTCAACTTGCTGTCATGTTAAAAGGAGAGGAATATTGGTGGCATTACAATGAGTGGTATTAGCAGGGCCAGTGATAGACTATTTTGCGCCCTAGGCAAAACCAGCTACTTGAGTCCCCCACCAAAATAAAAATAAATAAATAACAACAGTAGAAAGTATTATATCAACAAAAATCAACAAAACTGTTACATTTCTTTTAATTTGTAAAAATAAGTTCCATAAGGTGCCACCAGCACCAATATTAAAGACAAAATCAGTGTCACGATTGGACTGTATCTGTGGCTGGCAGTGGCAGGGTGACAGTTGCAGTGAGTGGAGGATGATGGATCCACACTCTGGCAGATCCCAGGTTGGAATTCCCCAGGCAATGGGAGGAGAAAATGCTGTGACAGCAGACAGCCCAGCCCACACACACAGAGAACTGAGCGATCCCACACAGTGACAGATCTGACACAACACCACCACCAACACTGACACAGATCAGCAGGCCTAGCAGGCACTAGAAGAGCAGGATGTGGGATTGTGATGATTTCATCACTCACTGACACATTGCACATGTGATAGATGGCCAGCCGGCTGGGTCACACTTACATAGACACGAGACATCAGAGTCCGACATTACCTTCCTCCGCAGGTGCAGCTCCGTCTCCGTTGATGGATGGGAAGAAAAGGGCTGGAACTACACAGTGATCAGCAGCCGCTAGTTGGCTTACAGTAAGGGACTGAGTCTTAGAGGAACACTGGAAGGAGCGCCAGCTCAGCTGCTACACTGGCCCTAGACACCTGGCATCTTCCTCTGTCCTTTCTGACTCCCCTCTGCCAGCCTCAACTGAAGGATCATTCATGACGTGGCAGTGTCTCACACAGACAGAGTGCCGGCCTGCGCTGCGCTCAGGCACCCCTAGGTGGCAGTGTGCCCTAGGCCGTTGCCTAGTTTGCCTAGTAAGCACTGGCCCTGGGTATTAGACTGACTTTACACTAGCCAAAGCTCTGAAAAGCAATGCGCTGTGGATAACTTTTCAGAGTGGCTAAGTGGCTGCTATAAGTTATTCAGGAGAACAAATGACAGTTTATAATGGTGCTACTGCACCACAACCACAAGCAAAGTGTTTGGCTTCCAGTTGTGCCCCATGATAATCACCTTAAAATGCCACCGTAAATTTTTTCGTGGCTGTGACGCTTTGTGGTGGGTGGGCAGGGGGCAGTAAAACCAGGGCTCAGCCAGCTGTTTTTACTGTCCCCCAATTGTTCATATGAAAGAGCCCTTAAAGGGATAAAATGATTTGCTTGTGAGCACTCAGCCTGTTAAGAGCAATAGATGGACAATGCATTTTGTGCATTATGCAATCCTGACCTCTACACTTTGTACATTACACATTTCTGTGCCTTACCCACTCCTGAGCCCTGCACATTACATACACCTGACACCTGCACTCTGTATATTACATACACCTGACACCTGCACTCTGTACATCACATACTTCTGATCCCCTACACTTTGTAAGCAGGCTTAAGTTTTATGCCCCTCCCACTGTTAACGCAATACCCACACACCACTTCATAATTCTCCTCTGGGTGCCCAATACAGTAGAGCCTCTGTGTAATGAGTGTACAGACTGACTTCTTTAGAAACCAGAAATTAAAAACTCCATGCTTACTAGCTCCATGTTTACTGCTTCACTAACAGATGTGCCTGCTGGGGGCGCTGTGTAAACTGCATGCAGCATCAGCTACATACAGGATACAGCGTTGTGTTCCAGCAGAAGGATGGGGAATTCCTGTCATACTCTCATAACAAAATTGAGTCTAGTTGAGCGCTGTTCAGCCATTCACAGGAAGCATTGTATTTTATCAATGAATACAAAACTTCCTCTGACTATAGCAGGTGGATAATGTCACAACCTCTGCCTCGGCTAATCAGAGGAAGCATTGTATTCACTGATAAAATAAAAAGCTTCCTGTGAATGGCTGATCGCTCACAGCCCCACTCGATCTTATTGCAGGAGCAGGATGGGAAGTCCTCATTCTGATGCTGGACCATAATGCTGTACATTGTACATGTACCTGATTACACTGTACATACAGTTTATACAGCACTGACAGAGTGCATTTATTAGTAATTAAATAGTTAATTTGTATCTGCTTGGCTCAAATGAACTATTTAAAGTCACCATAATCATAAAGTTAAGCTTTAACCCTTCCACTGTGCTATAGGGATAGTGGGGACTGCTCATCCACCTCCATCCAGCCTACAGGTTTGGCCAATCCGGGGATGGACTGCTGGGTCAAAGGACCACACAGATCCCAGGTTGGAAGGGGAGGCTCAGAGCATTGCTGGCAACCTCCCGCTTGGTTAGGACAGAGTATGTGAGATTGATCACCATCAGGTTGACATCTGCAGCATCGATGTGGTCAGAGGCCTTTGGCCACCCTTATTTGTTTCATGCTTGTTTACTGTCACAGGGATGTAAGCCGTGTACCGGGGTGGGCTCCCCAGGATACAGTGAAGTCACGAACGAGGAAAGCAACCCCAACACCAGCTTTTGCCACAACAGAATTTTACTTAGATGTGGCAAACAACCACAAATGCTGGAAACATACAATAAATTTACATACACCCAGCCCAAAGGCTGAGACCCTTGTGCTGCACAGCACGGCGCCTTCTGATGGATGAAGGTAGAAAGTGTAGTAATTTACCTACTGGCGGGCACAACTAAGCTGCCACACCTTACCTGTTATTACCATAAAAGAGCAAGAATCAGTGTATGGGTGTACGGTATGGGCTAGCCTGCACTGCAGCACAACAGCTTACAATCTTACACAAATTTACAGTATTCCCCCTCCCATAACTGGTCCTGTAGCACGTGCCTGAGTATTCCTTCTGAGCAAAACGCCAGTCTGGCTTGAGTTTGTAGGATTTTATCAGCTCTCCAATGTGAAATGTCACTTTAAGTTGTGGAGTCCTTCCAATGATCAGTAACAACACTTGTGGCCTGACACAAACAAAGACCCTAACTAACTAACTATAGGCCTGGACTCAGTCTCAAGGCGCAAACACTGAAATGAGGTGCGTGCACGATCTTACCGACCCGAGTCTGCTTTGCATCCGCTGGTGACTCTGAACAGAACAAATGTCTCTCCAACAAGCATGCAGTCTCTCCGTATATGTTGCTTAGTTCCTCTGCTCTCATCAGCCTTCCTGGCAGCAATCTCATCAGCATTCTTGGCAGCAATCTCATCAGCTTCCTGGCAGCAATCTCATCAGGTTCACTTAGCTGCAGCTCTGGTTACGGAGGGACACTTTCACACCTGGATGTCATCAGATTCTCAGCTCACAAGGCCCCTTATTCACCATGCTCCAAAACATGGCGTCTCCCTCTCCTTCCTGTTCTCTCCAACTCTGTGTGCAAAAAAACCCCACCTCTTCATGAATATACAAATATCTGTGCAGTCTGAGGCTGTGTTAGAAAAACAGTGACATCTTGTGGCTAAACCGCAGAATGTCAGTCAAAACATTAATTTACTTCCACACAAACAGTGTTCAAACAATGAGAGCTGTTTCCCCATCTCACAGGGATTTGCTGCCACCAGTAGAATTATGCCTAATGGGAATTGCATTTGGTAGGCTATATATGTGACATACTCCTGACCCCGGCACTATTTATGCTACAAAATGTAGATGCTGGTTGCTCCATGGTCACTGTTAAGGACGTTCTTCTTCAAGGTAGGCTGTGTGCCATTGGAGAGTTTCACATTTTACAAATCACTGTGCTGGGGTTTGTACATGTCTGCTAGTATGTCACTTTTAGCACAGGTATATAAAGCATATTTTTGTGTGCATGAACTCTGCAATATGTTACTATGTACACAGTGAGTAGGGTCAGGTTTTAGCCAACTCCCACTGCAATTTACCACAGCCACAATTTGTCACAATGTGGCAGGCACGCTAATTATTATCTTCTAGGTACCCAAGGCTGAACCCCCTCAGTTTTTGCGTTCTCCACTGAACAGATATACTGTCTAATGTTCCTGCAGAGGAAATGCCTCATCATGCAACAGAAACAACACTGCACACCTCCAGGTACTACTGAAATGAACTGTCCCATGATCTGTTGAGATATGACAGAGCTGGGAAATAAAGGAGATAGAGCTCATATTGTGCAACACAAATGAACTCAGACATACCTCTGAAAAGGTTTCACTTCAGTTTCACTAGAAGGGGCACCAGTTTCATCAATCCCAGTCACCATAGGCTCTGCATTTGGAGGCTTCATAAACACGTGCAGTCAAACTACTACTGCAGGCATATAAAAATATAAACTTGTAGCCATGGTCTTTTTTTGAGGAACATATAGATGAAAAAGAACACTGAATTTGTAAAACCATAAAGTTTATCTATACATCGAATAAAAACATATAACTGAAAAAACACCGGCATTAAAAAATATCTTTTTTGGGGTTCACACAGCCATTGGGGTCCAATATGATCCTTGTGTGGAATGATCTTTCTCAGGAGTATATGTGAATGATATCTGTATGATGAAACCCTCAACTGTTCGGATTAAAAACAAATGTACAAAAGCCAACTGGGATCCACAAACTCTGAAGAGTCTTTCTCCCTTAAGGAAAGGAGAAGGAGTTTTGGTGATATAGGTGGCACATAGAACATCACGGTGTATTGCAGAGGGCATTATCAGGCATCAGTTCCCCTCAATTGAACTAGACAAATGACAAGTGACATAGAGGGGTGTCTACACCATATGTGTATAGGAAAGTCACAACGTAGCATTACTTACTGTATGCACCACTAGTGCAAGGAAAGCTCAAAACTTCTCTGCATAATTGGTCAAAGTTTTATATATGTATGAGCAAGTCTTGTAAGTATCCCATGTATTCATATTATATGATATTCACATAAATAATTTGATTTTGAGTGGTTTATTGACTAGCGAGAGCTATATAAAATATATTTTTTCACATGTGTTTTGTGCATGTGCTGGTATTTGCGTATGTATTTATATAAGAGTATATATTTAATGTGATCCATTTTTTTGATTGTGCAGAGTTTATTTTAATTTCATTTGATATTATAAACAAACTCAAGTATCCTCAAAAAAATTATTAGCCCTGAATAGAGTTCATCAAAGCAAAAGGTGAGGAGATTGGAATAAAAATACCCTACAATGGATTTATATCCTTAAGGCAACCAACCATCCTTCTGGGACTGAATGATGCAATCAATTTTCCCCCTTTATACACAGTTTTCTCTCTGGAGGGTGGGAAACAGATTCCAGTGAATTTGCCATTTATTTGCGACTGTCAGTATATGTATAATCATTTGTTTTCATATATAATTTTTTTATCATGAATATTTCAAGATAAAAAACAATTTTAATGTATTTTTGTTTTTGATTACTGATTTTGTAGAAGCAAATTGCTGTACCACTGCTTATAATTATATTACTTGTACTTAATTTCAGTTTGTTAGTTTTAATTGTTTTTTGATGTGCTAGGTCTAGCTATGTGTTTGTATTGTTTGGCCTGCTCTTTCTCCTCTAGGGGGTGACATGGTAGCATCATTTTTTCTTTCTTATTATTTTAAGGTTACATATTTTCAAACAGAATTAACTTAGAGCCTTCTTGCATTGACTTCCTGCTTCCCAGTCTTTACATCATTTCCGGGTCTTTTTGCATACGCGCATGTGCACAACATGAAAACGTCATTCACACGTTGTGCACGTGCAGTGACATCATGGCTGGGGCCACCTGTGGTGGAGGCTGGCCATGCTTACAATGGTGGGTGACACTAACCAGTACTTGGTCTCCTCTATTTTGTAGTTTTCCAGCACAGCTGCTCTAAATTTTGTTCTTTTTGGGAGATTGATAATAGCCTATGATTGGACAATCTCAATCACATGACATGGATTGAAAGGACTTTGAGCATTTAAATTGGATAGAATTTAGGCAGCATTTGGCTTGTTGCTGGTGTCCATGGGCTACTTATATGACTTGTTGTTAAGATTTTTTACTTGGAACATACCCTGCTGTCGTCCCTTCTTCCCTTCCTCTCCATCTTTTGAAGGATGGTTAGAGGCTTCCTCCTTGGTCCATGTAAATATTGATTAATTGTTCTTGATATCATTTTTGTTATTCTTTACATATTTATAAGACTTTGACCAACTATGCGGATATGTCTTGAGCTTTCCTTGCACCAATGGTGCATAAGTAATGATACTTTGTGACTTTTCAGTACACACATGGTGGAGACACCCTTTGTCACTTTTCTCGTTCAATTGAGGATAACTATTAACTTTATATACAGTGCTCAGTATAAATGAGTACACCCCAACAGATTTGTCAGAAAACTTTTCTTTCCTTTAGAATAAATATTTTCTGTGGGACACTACTACAAAATACTCCCACAAATGCGGCCATTGATTGCAAACAAGATTTGTTAAATTCCACACACAAAAAAGTATTTTTCCCAACAAATTTATTCAAGACCATGTTGCAAAAATTAATACACCCCAAAGAAAGTCATAGGAGCAAAGCTCAATTTTAGACAACAAAATCCTAATTAACAGGAATTTAACTATAGGTGAATTTAATTATTCATTAAACAGGTGTCCAGCAGACAGTTGATTATAAAAGGGTGATACTTAACAAAGAAAACCCCTTCCCATTTTATGGCACCACGTGGAAATGTCACAAGGCCTGAGAAAGAAAATAATTTCTTTACACAAAAAAGTGAAGGCTACAAGAGGATCAGCAAAGCTTTACTTATCAGTCAGAATACTGTAGCAAAAGTGGTACAACAATTTAAGAAAGATGGAATTGCAACCATCTCACAGAGACATCCAGGCCATCCACGGAAGTTAACACCTCGACAGGAGCATCTTCTGATGAGAAGGGTTGAAGAAAATCGCCATGTAAGTTCACTGCAGTTAGCTAAAGAAGTGGGGTGATTTTTTACCATGACACAATACGGCGTACACTTGAGAGGAATGGCATGCATGGGTGTTGTACAAAAAGGCAGCCTCTCCTAAAGCCCATGCACAAAGAAGCCCGCCTAGAATTTGCCAGGGCCATTGTTGAAAAAGAAGAAGACTACTGGGACTCTGTACTCTGGAGTGATGAAACCAAGATAAGTGTTTTTTTAACTGATGGCGTCAAAACTGTATGGTGTCGCAAAGGTGATAAGTACAAAGAAAAATGCATGGTACCTACAGTGAAACATGGTGGTGGCAGTGTCCATCTGTGGGGCTACATGAGTGCTGCTGGTGTTGGGGAGCTGCATTTCATTCATGGCATCATGCATTCACAAATGTACTGCTCTATATTGAAAGAGAAGATGTTAACATCTGTCAGGGTCGCTGCCACCATGCAGCCATGCAATGGATCCCCTCGGGCTGCGGCGGTGCAAGTGAGCATGCGCGGGAGCGTGTGGGCGCACATGCGCAGGAGTGAGCGCACGCACAGTAGTGTACACGTCACCGCACGGCGGGCTATTTAAACCTGCAATACAGTGTAATCAATGCCTTCTGGTCTATAACGTCCTGCACTCCATAACCTGATTCTGTTGCCTGTATCCTGATCTGACTAAGAAAGAACTCCACCTGCACCAACCCCGGCTATCCCTGACTATCCGCTTGCCTGCTCCCTTGTATTTGATTTGCTCGTTTCATCCTGACCCGGCTTGTTTGACTCTGCTGCACCTACTTACCTGTATCTGCACCTGGCTTGTACCCTGATTGCTGCCATACTTACCTGCTGCTGCACTCTTGGTCCTGCACCTGGCCTGCATCTTGGTCACCGCCATACTTACCTGCTGCTGCACCCATGGTCTTGCACCTGGCCTGGATCTTGGTTACCGCCATACCTGCCTGCTGCAGCATCCATGCTCCTGTGTCCAGTCCCAATCTGCATCCTGATTGCCGCCATACCTGCCTGCTGCTGCACCTACGTTCCTGCATCCGCACCGGGTCTGCATCCGAATCTCCTGGTTCTCCACCTACCTGCCAACTCCAGACCTAACCGCCACTCGTGCCACTCCTGGCTCTGCGGCCTCTGTTCCCACTATCAGGGGCTCCGAGCAGGAATAGTAAGAGGACGCCTCCTCTCCACGTCAGGCTCCCCAACCAGGTACGTCACACCATCACTCCGAGTCCTTGGTTGTAGTGCACTTTTCCAACATGACAATGGTCCAAAACACACATCTATGGCCACTGTTGCATTTCTGAAGAACAGGGTGAAACTGATTCAGTGGACAAGTTTGTTTCCTGGTCTAAACCCAATCGAACGCCTATGGGGCATTCTAAAGAGACAAGTGAAGCATCACTCTCCATTATCCAGGCTCTAAAAGAGATCGTTCTTGAAGAATGGAAAAAGATGTTGCAATATGTCGCCAACTTGTTCATTCCATGCCCAGAAGACTTGGTGCTGTCCTTACAAATCATGGAGGCAAGGCCGATGCTTCCACTAGGCAAACTAGTTGGCCGCCTAGGGTGCACTGCTACCTAGGGGTGCCTGGGCGCAGCACTCTTTCTGTGTGGGATGCCGCCATGTCATGAATGATCCTCCAGCTGAGGGGAGGGAGAAAAGACAGAGGAAGATGCTCAGTGTCTGGGGCCAATGTAGCAGCTGAGCTGCCGATCCTTCCAGTGTTCCTCTCAGACTCAGTCCCTTACTGCAATCCGGCTAGCAGCTGCTGATCATTGTGGAGTTCCAGCCCTTCTCTTCCCATTTATCATCGGAGGCAGAGCTGCACCTGAGGAAGGTAATGTCTGACTCTGATGTCTCGTGTCTGTGTGAGTGTGACCCAGCCGGCTGGCTGGCCATCCATCACATGTGCAATGTGTCAGTAAGTGATGACCTCCTCACAATCCCAAAGCCTGCTCTTCTAGTGCCTGCTGATCTACAGTATGTCAGTGTTGGTGGTGGTGTGTTGTGTCGGATCTGTCACTGTGTGGGATCATTTAGTTCTAATGTTCTGTGTGTGTGTATGTGTGTGGAGTCTGGGCTGTCTCCCCACATTGGCTGGGGAATTCCAGCCTGGGATCTTTCAGAGTGTGAATCCATCATCTTCCACTCACCACAGCTGTGACCCTGCCACTGCCATCCACAAAAACAGTCCGTACGCGACACTGATTTTGTCTTTAATATTGGTGCAGGTGGCATTTTATGGCACTTATTTTTGCAAATTAAAAGAAATTTAGCAGTTTCATGTTTTGTTGATTTAACCCCTTCACGCCGGCACCTTCCGGCCCTTTAAGGGTTTCAGAAGCTGGGAGGCGGGGTTTAGGATCATGTGACCACCATGACAAGCCATCATGGCAGTCACATGATCAGGAAAGGTCCCGATTGAAAGAGGGGATCAGGAACTTTCCGTAGGTAGCGGACATGTGTGCTGGGAGCGCGCAGGGTGCGTGCTCTCAGCACATATGTTCTTTTTTAATAGAGCACAAATGTGCGGCCCAGACGTCGGGAGGCCGCACATTTGCGTTCGGCCGACGTGAAGAGGTTAATATTTTCTACTGTTTTTAAAAAATTGTATGTATTTTTTTGGGGGTGGGGCACAAATAGCTGGTCTTGCCTATGGTGCAAAATAGTCTAGCATGGAGGTCATACAAAATACTAAATGTAGTCGTTTTTTTTTGTTGCAGAGTATATTCATTTTTGCATCAACTAATTTGAGTAAAGCTGAAGATTTTGCAATCTAAGTAATATTAACCGCTTGCCGCCCTGCCACTGTGTATATACGTGTGCAGGGCGGCAGTGGAGAGCAAAACCACGTTTTAAAACGGGTTCCGCGCTCCCGACACTTTCGCCGGCAGGGGGCGTGCGCGCGCTCCCGCCGACCCGCGGGTGACACGATTTGATCCTGGAGGGATCAATCATTAGATTTCAGCCAGTGATTTCTGGCTGAAATCACATGATCGGTCCCTGTCCTATCCTGTCCTGTGTTGACAAATACACAGGGCAGGATATGATGTCATTCTTCTCTGCACACATTGGACACATTCCGTTCCAGACAGAGAAGAAGACATCCAAAAAGTACACAAGCACTACACTACAGTTAGAACACTCTAGGACACATTTAACCCCCTGATGGCCCCCCCCCCAGTTAACCCCTTCACTGCCCTGACACCAGTGTCACTAATCAGTGAAGCGATTTTTACTGATCAGTGTCGCTGGCAACTTCCGATAGAGTTAGCGCCCCTCCCAGATAGCGCCAGATTGCCCGCCAGTACACCAGTAATCCCGTTTAACCCCTTGATCGCCCCCCCCCCCAGTTAACCCCTTCACTGCCCTGTCACCAGTGTCACTGATCAGTGAACCAATTTTTATTGATCACTGTATCAGTGTCGCTGGCGACTTTCGATAGAGTTAGCGCCCCTTCCAGATAGCGCCAGTTTGCCCGCCAGTACACCAGTAATCCCGTTTAACCCCTTGATCGCCCCCCCCCAGTTAACCCCTTCACTGCCCTGTCACCAGTGTCACTGATCAGTGAACCAATTTTTACTGATCACTGTATCAGTGTCGCTGGCGACTTCCGAAAGAGTTAGCGCCCCTCCCAGATAGCGCCAGATTGCCCGCCAGTACACCAGTAATCCCGTTTAACCCCTTGATCGCCCCCCCCAGTTAACCCCTTCACTGCCCTGTCACCAGTGTCACTGATCAGTGAACCAATTTTTACTGATCACTGTATCAGTGTCGCTGGCGACTTCCGATAGTGTTAGCGCCCCTCCCAGATAGCGCCAGACTGCCCGCCAGTACACCAGTAATCCCGTTTAACCCCTTGATCGCCCCCCCCAGTTAACCCCTTCACTGCCCTGTCACCAGTGTCACTGATCAGTGAACCAATTTTTACTGATCACTGTATCAGTGTCGCTTGCGACTTCCGATAGAGTTAGCGCCCCTCCCAGATAGCGCCAGTTTGCCCGCCAGTACACCAGTAATCCCGTTTAACCCCTTGATCGCCCCCCCAGTTAACCCCTTCACTGCCCTGTCACCAGTGTCACTGATCAGTCAACCAATTTTTACTGATCACTGTATCAGTGTTGCTGGCGACTTCCGATAGTGTTAGCGCCCCTCCCAGATAGCGCCAGATTGCCCGCTAGTACACCAGTAATCCCATTTAACCCCTTAATCTCCCCCCCCCCCCAGTTAATCCATTCACTGCCCTGTCACCAGTGTCACTGATCAGTGAACCAATTTTTACTGATCACTGTATCAGTGTCGCTGGCGACTTCCGATAGTGTTAGCGCCCCTCCCAGATAGCGCCAGATTGCCCGCCAGTACACCAGTAATCCCGTTTAACCCCTTTATCGCCCCCCCCCCCCAGTTAACCCCTTCACTGCCCTGTCACCAGTGTCACTGATCAGTGAACCAATTTTTACTGATCACTGTATCAGTGTCGCTGGCGACTTCCGATAGTGTTAGCGCCCCTCCCAGATAGCACCAGATTGCCCGCCAGTACACCAGTAATCCCGTTTAACCCCTTTATCGCCCCCCCCCCCCCAGTTAACCCCTTCACTGCCCTGTCACCAGTGTCACTGATCAGTGAACCAATTTTTACTGATCACTGTATCAGTGTCGCTGGCGACTTTCGATAGTGTTAGCGCCCGTCCCAGATAGCGCCAGATTGCCCGCTAGTACACCAGTAATCCCATTTAACCCCTTAATCTCCCCCCCCCCCAGTTAACCCCTTCACTGCCCTGTCACCAGTGTCACTGATCAGTGAACCAATTTTTACTGATCACTGTATCAGTGTCGCTGGCGACTTCCGATAGTGTTAGCGCACCTCCCAGATAGCGCCAGATTGCCCGCTAATACACCAATAATCCTGTCTAACCCCTTGATCGCCCCCCCCCCTGAGTTGACCCCTTCACTGCCCTGTCACCAGTGTCATTGATCAGTGAACAGATTTTTACTGATCACTGTATCAGTGTCGCTGGCGACTTCCGATAGTGTTAGCGCCCCTCCCAGATAGCGCCAGTTTGCACGCTAGTGCACCAGAAATCCCATTTATCCCCTTGATCGCCCCCCTCCCCCCCCCCCCCAGTTAACCCCTTCACTGCCCTGTCACCAGTGTCATTGATTACAGTGAACAGATTTTTACTGATCACTGTATTAGTGTCACTGGTGACTTTCGATAGTATTAGCGCCCCTCCTAGATAGTGCCAGTTTGCCCGCTAATGCACAGGATTTTTTTTACCAAAAACATGTAGCAGAATACATTTTGGCTTAAATTTATGACTAACTTTGAGTTTACGATATATTTTTTATAGCTGAAAGTAGAAAATATTGTTTTTTTTCAAAATTTTCGTGGTTTATTTGTTTATAGCGCAAAAAATAAAAAGCGCACAGGTGATCAAATACCACCAAAAGAAAGCTCTATTTGTGTGAAAAAAAGGACGTAATTTTCGTTTGGGTGCAGCATTGCATGATTGCGCAATTATCATTTGAGTTAGTGCAGCGCTGTATAGCAAAAAAAGGCATAAATTACAGCATCTATACGATAGTTTGTAGACGCTATAACTTTCACACAAAGCAATCAATATACACTTATTGGGATTTTTTTTACCAAAAACATGTAGCAGAATACATTTTGGCTTAAATGTATGACTAACTTTGAGTTTACGATATATTTGTGTGAAAAAAAGAATGTAAATTTCGTTTGGGTACTGCATTGCATGACCGCGCAATTATCATTTGAATTAGTGCAGCGCCAAACAGCAAAAAAAGGCCTGGTCATTAAGGGGGGTAAATCCTCTGGGGCTCAAGTGGTTAATAACCTTACTTTCACGTAACGAGCTAAACAATTGTCCTATAAAACTCAGTTTTGTCAAAATTTTGGAAATTGTTCTTGTGTTCATTGAGATATTGATTAAAATCTTACTTTTCAAAAGGGGTGCACTCATTTATGCTGAGCACTGTATAAATACGTAACATATACATGTATATTCCAAAACAAATAGCTGTGTGACTGTATATACTGTATACTCTTTTTTTGCAGGGAATTGATGCCCGTGAATGCTCTCTGTAATACACCGTGATTTTCTATGACATTTCTACGTGCCACCTATATCATCAATACCCCTCCCCCCCCCCCCCCCCCCCGGGGAGAAAGATGCTTCACAGTTTGTGGAACCCAGCAGAGTTTTGTAGATTTGTTTTTAATGAGAGAAATTGAGGGTTTCATCATACGGATATCATTCACATGTACTCCTGAGGAAGATCATTTGAAACGCGTTGAGTCCACATGTGGATCATATTTGGCCCCAATATCTGTGTAAACCCCAAAATAGACTTTTTTTTAATGCCAGTGTTTTTTTAATTTATATGTTTATATTCCATGTATAAATAAACTTTATGATTTTACAACTGCAGTGTTCTTCTTCATCTATATGTTCCTCAAAAAAGTCCATGGCTACATGTATATATGGTTTATACGCTGAATCTAAGGTTGAGGGCATATAGCACACAGTATTTTGGTTGATTCATCTATGCATTTGCAGGCAGTTCTCCCATAGGGGGCCTGGGTTTATCTGGGTTAGCAGGGAGCCTGAGCCCAGCAGGGACTGTCTGTGGCTCTCTCCTCTCCCTTGGGTGCAGTGTATCCCCTCCCTGTCGTCTTCTGTGTATATATATATTATTATACAGGATTTATATAGCACCAACAGTTTGCTCAGCGCTTTACAATATAACGAGAGACAATACAGCAACAATGCAGTTCAATACAAGAGGGATAGGAGGGCCCTGCTCCTGGGAGCTTACAATCTAGGAGAAAGTGTGTATATACTCCCTGTCCAGAGAGTCCTAGTGCTGGGAACTTGCAGCCACTCTTTTAGAGCTCAACATCTTCTCCCTGGGATGGGGAAATGGTTGAGTTGGGGGGGGGGGAGGGAAGGGTATGACCACCATCTTCCCTTCTCAGAAAGGTGTTTACTGCAATCTGGCTGATGCAGATGCTGAAGATGGGGTGGCACTAAGGAGAAGCCTGACTTGCCACTACATTTTGCCCACTGCTCTGACCTGCTACTACATGCTGCCCTGTACACTGACCTGTCACTGAATACTGCTCACTGCCTTGACCTGCAACTGCATTCCACCCTAACCTGCCACTACATGCTGCTCACTGCCCTGTCGTGCTGCTACATACTTTCTGAGCTTACACTACATACTGCCCACTCCCCTGACCTGCCCCTGCATACTGCCCACTGTCCTGACCTGCCACTACATAATGCCCACTGCTCTGACCTGCCCGTGCATACTGCCCACTGCCATGACCTACCACTACATACTGCCCACTGCCTTGACCTGCCACTACATACTGCCCTCTGCCCAGACCTGCCCCTGCATACTGCCCCCTACCCTGACCTGCCATTCTCGCCTGCTTCTGAATACTGGACATTGCCCTGCCCTGCCACTACATACTGCTCACTGCACCACACACTGCCCTGCCCTGCCACACCTGCCATTGTCCTGATACATATATACTGTTCGCTGTCACTACACACTGCTCCCTGCCTGGCACTGACACTTTATATAGATTCCTTTACTGACAATATATAAAGTTCACTGCACTGTAACTACATGCTGCTTACTGCCCCTCACTGTTTTTATACACTGCTCACTGCCCTTCACTGCACCTCTGTACAGCTCACTGCACTGCCATTATATACTGAACACTGTACAGCACTTCCATTACATACTGCTCACTGTCCTGTTACTGCATATTGTTCCCTTACTGTCCTGCCTCTGCCAGTATATACAGCTCACAGACTGATCTCCAGTGCCACTAGGTACTGTACATTGCCCTGCACTTCTTTACTACTACAAACTGCTCTCCACAGCTATGCACTGAAATCTCCTACTGCTCACTGTCCTAAAGTATCAGTTGCAGTTCAGTGCTACAATTATGAGGAAACTGGACACTATTTTGCCAGAATGGGTCGTTCTAGCAAAATACATTATTTGCGAGTCAGTTTGGGTAACTTAATGAGAGCTATACAGTAAACCCTTGAAAGAGTATTGCTCTATCCAGTTTGGCAACCTGAGTATTTGGTGTTGATATAATATATAATGCTTCATAGTAACTTTGTAAAGATATAAAGACTTTACCACATTTATTGCCTGACTCATAGGACATATAAAATTTGCATTTAAAAGAAATTGAACAAGTTGGACCTGAGGTATACAATAAATCCCAATGTATTTGGGTTTGAAAAGTGTTCCATAATATGCATATAGGATAAAAGAAGTCATAGGAATCTGGTTGTTTACAATTGTTGTGGACAATTGTTTACAGCCCACATTGCAATCAGTTATCAGTTGATTAGTCTTTTATGAAACAACGAAATTATGACTTATCTGTAAATTTAATTACAGTACAGGACACAGGCATTTTATTCATACACCATGGGTTATAGGATCATACTTTCAGGTGACTGGACACTGGCAAACTTTTGATGACACACCACCCTTGGGCACCTCCCCTATAACGGTACCCAACTCTGAGTCTTCAGTTTTGTAGCAAGCAATGCAAAGTAACAATGGGAGTTTAGGGAGAGTGGCAAAATTCCTCTGATCTTAATCGTATAGTACAGGAAACAGTCATCTTATTCATTCACCATGGGATGTCCCCAAGCACTGAACAGAAGGGTGTGCAACAACTAGGCAAATGGAACTGTGCCAATAGGCCCATAAACAACAAGGGTAAAAGACCCAGGTACAAAGTACTGCTGCAAGAACCTTGAGGCTGAAATCTGTGCCAACAAAAGATTGGATATGCACCTGGTAAAACCTTGAGAAAGTATGAACAGAAGATCAGGTGTCGGCCTTAGCCTTGGTGCCTAAAAGCCAAGAATATTCCAACAGATCTAAGGCCGGTCATACATGGGTTGAAATTCGACCGATTTTTCATCGGAGCTAAGAATAATTGGTCGATTTTCACTCTGTTAGTGGGTCAGTGGAACCGGACGATTTTTGTGGTTCCTACCCTTTTCGGCATGTTGGAAAATTCGTGAAAAATTACTGATATTCGACTCAATGATGGTCAAATCATACAATCGTTTTTCCGAAAAGAATATGCACATAAGCTGTGGCCTGAAAGGAACAGAAGTTTTGCATCTTATATGGGGTGAACTTTATGACTTGGTTGGCCGATTTTTTAAATCAATGATGGTACCATCGGATTACTGAGCGAATTAATTTTTGGATTTTCGGGTGAAAAATCGTTTGGATTTCGAACCATGGATGGACTGCATTAGTTTTAGAGCACAAGCTCTAGCATTCAAGGGTGGACATTGAGGCGAGGTGTCCTTTGCGAGTAACCTAAGAAAGGGACAAATAGGGAGTCTGTTTGATGGAAACAGTAGCTTTTAGGTAAACTATGTCAAGCCAGTGTAGAGAGATCTCCTTTGGGTGCATAGGACCAGAACACTAATAGAACAATATTCTTACTGAAAGGAATGCTGAAACCACTTTTAGAAAAAAGGATGGTCTAGGACGTAATACAACCTTGTCATACAGTAAGGGCTCTTTACAGGAAAGGGACACAAGTTCAGAGACACATTTGATAGAAGGGATAGCCACCAGAGGCTACTCTGTTGGCAAGAATCTCTAAGAGAATAAACCTGATTGGTTAAAACACTGGTTTCCCTTGGAGAAACCAAGAGGAGAGAACCAAGTTAAGGTTCTAGGGAAGCAAAGGGTGCTGAAAAGGGGGCCTTATAGAGAAACAGCTTGAAAATAGCTGTTATAAAGGAATGAAGTGCCAAAGGCTTTGGGAAAATTATGGATATAGCTCTCTGGGATTAAAATTACTGCACTCACACCAAAGTAAGATTTCCAGGTACGATAATTAATCTTCCTGGAAGTAGCTTTTCTGGCTTTTATCAAGGTAGTAATCACAGACTCAGAAAACCCTCTATTCATTAGCACCTTGGTTTCAATAGCAATGCTATAAAAAGGCATAGTCTGTGAAGCAAGTTAGAATAGTGGGCCTTTGAAAAGCAGAGCTGGCCTGTTGGGAAGAGGCCAGGAGTCATCTACAAGAAGTCTGAGTATGTATGTGTACCAGGTTCTTCTGGGCCTGTTCAGTGCCAGAAGAATCATCTTCTTCCACTCTTGCTCTATTTCGTGGTGCAGGCAAGGCAGAATGCTCAGTCGAAGGAGTTATAGATTAGCCTTAACTGAGACCAGGGAATAAATAGGGCCATCCAAAGCCAGAGCTAGATGATACCTGGTTCTGGATACAAACAGAGGTAGTTTTTTGTTGTATCTGGAGGCTAAGATGTTCCTCTTTTTTTGGATATCAGATTGAACACATTTGAATGAAGAGATCTTTCCCTTATGTGGCATATCCGATCAAACACATATGGATAAAGACCATCCCCCTTGGTCCAAGCAGTGGCGGCTGAGATAATCCACTTGCCAATTGTCCACTCCTGGGATGTGCACCATAGAAATGGCTGGCCAGTGAGTTTCTGTCCATGAGAGAATCTGGTTTACTTCCTTTAAAGTGTTATTAAATCCAGGACCCCGCATTCACTATATCTGGTCTCCCACAGTACACACAACACGGAAATGCCATTAATTTAGTAATTATAAACTGCTAAATAACTTTTCTCATCAGCAGTTAGAGCAGTCTTGTGACTTTAGCAGAACACTGGTAAAAGTTTGTAGAGAGGAGTTTTTTTTCTGCTCTAGGAGGGTGTGAAACCCCTGACGCTCTGTCTGGACAGTGCTGATTGGCCCGGTGCTAATCACATGCACCCTCCCAAGAAAAAAAATAACCTCTCTAGCAATACACACCAAACTGAATATGTGCATGTGACTACGGATTCAGTCTGTATCAGGTGGTCATTTCAACAAGAGGAGGGGCAGAGAAGAAAGGATCAAACAGCCTTTTTACACAATGCAGAGGATTAACCCCTTAGGTTCCACAGTGAGTATAACAAGCATGCTTTACTGCATATACAAACTGATTTTACTGTTGTGGGTTTTGTAACACTTTAAGACAGTCTGGCTTCACATACCCCCTTGATTGTTAATGTTAGTGATGGGCCAAACACCCCCATGCTTAGTTCACAGTCGAACGTTCAAACTTAATGAACGTTTGACCACAAAGTTTGAACTCAATGCAAGGCTATGGGACTCGAACTTCTAAAATCAAAAGTGCCCAATTTGAAGGCTTATATGCAAGTAATTGACCATAAAAGGGTATGGTGACTAGGGTACTGCCCTGAAGGCCATGAATCATTTTTCATTGCTTAAAAAAATCCTTTAAATATCATGCCTGGGGATTCCCCTAAACTACCTGAAAAGTTGCACACCTGTACAATGTATAGAACCTGTTGCAGCAGGACTGACATTTTGTTTTTAAATGACATTTTTATAAGAAAAAAAAAACACAACATGCCCACCCTAATCCGTACCAGATTAGGTCTGGTAGGAACAGTAGGAGGGACCCCACAGTAAAAGTTTTTTTTTTTAAAAGTGTGTGGGGTTCCCCCTAAAAGTCATTCCAGGCCCTTTAGGCCTGATAGGACTTTTAAGGGGAACCTCGCCTCCCAAAAATGGGGGGGAAAGTGCATGGGGTTCCCTGTAAAGGCTATACCGGGCTCTGTAAGCCTGATAGGACTTTTAAGGGGAACCCCACCCCCCAACAAAATATGGGGAAAAGCGTGGGGTCTTTCCTAAATTCCTACCAATTCCTAATCCGAGCACAGGCCTGGCAGGGCAGGAAAGAGGAGGATAATCGAGAGCCCCCCCAGAGAAGTAGATCCACGAAAATGGCCTGCTATTCTATGCTGGTAAGCTATTTAACTGGAGAGTTCTTTAATGGAATAGGACAAAAGGTGCTGCCTTGAAGGAGGCCACCATTAGACCCAGAACTCCCAAGGTGAATCTCACTGTGGTATTTCTTTAGGATTCCAGATATTGATCATAAGCTCATAGAGAAAGAACTTTCTTTTCTGGAGAAATTTTGCCTGGGATTTTTCAAGGATCAGACCTAGGTTCTTTAGCTGCATGGAAGACTTGAGAGCATTTTTTAAGTTGATCATCAAGCCAAAGGACTGTATTCTCTTTTGAACATTAGCTGAAAGTTGTAAGAGAGATGAATCAGTCAGAAGAAAGGTTGTCTAGATAGCCTCTCACCTTGATTCTATGAGTTTTAGGTGAGCAATGGTGCTAAGATCTTTGTTAACACCCTGGGAGCAGAGGACAGGCTGAAGGGCAATGTGACAAAGTGGAGGTGGTCATCTGCCACTGGAACAGCTGAAGAAATGAGTAGATGGGAACCATAGGCAGGATACCTCCATTGGACTGTGGTGTAGTGAACAGTTTTGAGTAGAATACTTTGAAACTGTCTTGTGGTTGTATTGATGCAACGACTCCCTGGGAAAAGAGATGGTTCAGGGCATTCTGCAAATCTGCCGGTCCTTGAACAATTTCTTGAAGGTATGAAAGAAGAAAGCAGTGAGGAGGTAGAGTTCTGAGTCTTGTATCCTTTTGAAACCATCGATTAAACCCGCTGGTCTGGGACTTCTGTGATAAAGAGAGATGTAAACTGCAACAGATGTCCCCCACTCTTAGGAATGAGTGTGCTCCTTCATTGTGAAGAAGGCTTTGAGGAATGCATGATGGTCTTTTTTAAGCCAAACCTTGTGCTAAATAGAAGGGCTGAATTTAGAGGCACCTTTAGCAGGCAGCATTTGTCGTCCAAGCATTTAGCCAGAGAAGTCCCCACACGTGAACAGAGATTAGAGACATTCTGGATACCCATGATGTGTTTCAGGGAAACTACACAAAAAAGAAGAGCAGAAGGCAGTTGTAATTGTTCTGTGACCACTTAATCCTGAAAAACAGGGTTGTTCATTGTTCTAGTCCAGTTAGCTGTGGTCTGACATAAAGAAATAGCAATGAGACCTATTTGCAGGGCTGGGCCTGTCAACGTTAAAGAAAGCTTTCAAGAGTGTCTCAAATTTTCTGTATATCTTTAAAAGACAGAATCTTCAATACATACAGTGAGATGTTTGTTTAAGCCAGATACAGCAGGGTCAACCACAGGAATAGCCCACTTGTTTGTGAATTCTTTTTCCACTGGATAGTGTTCAGTAAAGTTTCTTGGGAAAGAAAACTCCATTCAGGAGTGACCCAATCATCATAGATTACCTATTCATAAATTAGAAATGTTTTGTAAGTCCTTGTAGGTAGGTGAGATGAAGGAGAGTCAATTTGCACAATGTCAAGGCTTATGTGGACAGAGGCAGTGAGCTTTTCAATGCTAGCTAGTGTGTTGCTAGAGATTTGGGTACCCTTATAGTCCTGCACAGCCAGGCAACACGCATCTTCACATCAACTTGCATCCAGGATACAATAACCAGTCCTTGAGCTTTGTTTTGAGGTTTTAATAACAATTTGAACTGGGATAGGGTTACGGGTATATGGGATGCCCAATGGAACTGCGAAACTGAGGACAACTTCCTGGAAATATATACAAGTCTTTATAGCAAAATCTTCTTCTTAGAGAGCTAGCTAGTGTCTCCAGTTGTACCACCTCAGACCCCAGATTCTCCTAATCCAGCTGTTCTTGGGGGAAATCCCTGAGCAGGGGATCCAGGGCCTGCCACATTATGATAAGACAGTTCTGCGTAATCGCTAATCTGATTTCGCATCAGAGTGCTCCTTCCCCTATTAGGCCCAGGGAGTGCAGGTTTACTTAATTAGTCCTCCTCCTTTGTTGCTAGTGGGTCAGTGGCTGCTACCAGGCCTTCTAGCTGGGATGCTCTTTCTCTGCCACATAGGTAGTGAAGCCCCAAGCTTTCTTCTTTCCAAGATCCTCCTGCCTGAAGGTGAGCCCCTCTCCATCTGGGCCCCCTCCCAGGCTCCTGCTCTCCAGCCTCACTTTCTCATCTTTCACCCGAACTCTCCCCCCAACTCTCCCATCTTCTGAGCAGGCTTGGTCACTCCTAAAGGCTGTTCTGGCCCCTTGCCAAGCCTCCTGTTGTGGATTGGCCAGGATCCTCCAAGACTACAGACTAGCCACTCCTCACCTCCTCCCACTGCTTCTAGATCTTTCTCTGAAGTTCTAGAGCAGGGGGAAATCTTAGAAAGCTGGTCTGCAGAGCTCCTCAGCTCTGACCTAAATTTGACCCATCTGGCTATTACACCCAGGCTGCTACTTAGCCTCTATCTAACAAATAAAGCTAGAGCTCCCCCTAGCTAACTAAGATGGTGCTACATTGAATTAAGACCATAATCTGCCAAAGGAATTGTGACATACTGTAGATACATAGAATTCTGCTTATGTCAAAAAGGCTGCTTGTTGCATAACTTAAATAGAGCTAGACTCAAATGCTGAGACCTGTGCTAAGATGGAAGTAAAGGCTTGTGTTTAAATAATGTCCTACAGTCAGCTAAGCAATGCATGTCCATCTCTATGTGTAAAATTGTTTAAAGGTGTGTGTTTGTACCTTTTCTTTCAGGTGACAGCAATGCCTTATATATGCCAAAATAGTAAGAAGTAACAAAACAACTAGCACAAGAGATAGTGACAGCCAATCTCACAGTAACATATGTGTATAAAGTGCAGCGCTAAAAAAAATCCTCCTCCTCCTGAGGTTTGAGCCTGGCAGGTGGCCGTAGATATCTTGGTTAAGGGCAGCACATGACCATGACGTCATGTGATGAAAAGGTGGCTGTGTGATCAAGGTGTTCTGGGGTGATGGCATCATAAAAAACGCTTTTCTCCTAGGATAAGTCTTTTTTGCCAAAGATTCTGAGCATTGTATCTGAGTGATCAACAATTACTGCTACTTTACCAGTAGCATTCTCTAAGTGCATAGTGGTGGCGGAATGTTCCCTGGATCCTCTAGCACCGTTTGGAATTGGACACTTTGCTGCTTTGTCTTGCAGTGTCACTGACACATATTTGTTCACCATTTGGACTGTATTTTATCACGCTGTTATTGTGCTGCACATTAGCACTAATACACACTGGATGGACTTCAATTGTTCATTGTTTCACTGAGCTATATGTAATTCATTTTGCACTAGTGTGTTTATTTTACACTTGGCATTTAGTATGATTCCTTTGATTTCTATATTATTCATCATATTTTTTTTAGTGCTGCACTTTATACACTTTATATACTGGAAGGGTGGCTGGTGGATGTGTCTCTTTCAGCCTAGTGACATACAGGAAGTAAAATGTCTGCCCCTTTGTAGCTGAATCACATTCCTGTCTAGCTCTCTCATGAATGACAACACTTCTGCGTCCTCAGTCATGAAAAAACATGACATCATGGATGGGTCAAGGCTGGGTGGGACATGAGCAGGACTGGACAAGACTGGGCCAGGCCACAAGGTGCAGGGATAAGCTGTGCATAGACACTGACAATGGTATGAGGAAGTGCCTGTGATTAGCCACATTCAGCTGCATAAGCACGCCATTGTCAGTGAAGCAGAGAAGGATTGCTGAATGTCTCAAATAGACAGCTGTTTCTAATCAGAAATTTAGCAATTATAGTAATGCTTAACCACTTTTATGTACGGACGGGAGCAATGCAGGAGTGGGTTGCTGTTCATAAATGGCACCCGCATTAACAGCCTGTGAGCGCTCCCTGGGAGTGCGCAGCACTGTGATCCAGTGCCCGCTGTGTCCGGAGGAACAGAGGAACACCGATTGCTGTACAGGACCTCTGTATGAGCTCCCGATCATGTGTTCACTGACTGGCCAATCAGTGATCACATGAATAGTAGTAAGCAAGATGTCACTTGCTGACATCATTGCTTACTACTAGTGAAATCTGTGAATGATCACAGAGGTCACATGGTACAAGGTTAATCACAACAGACTTGTACCATGTGACAAGCTGTGACCAATCACAGCTCTCACAATATTTCTCAATGGCTGCAAGAATGCAGTCAGAGAGGATAAATTATTGCTTTTACAGCCTTTATGGGTGTAAAAGCAATCAGTGTAAAAAAAAAAAAAAATCACCCCCCACAAGTAGTACAGTGTCACTATGGCAACACTGTACTGCTAGGGTGACAGTATGTTAAAAAAACAAAACCATAAATAATATAAAAAAAATAAAAATGTAAAAACAATTTTGAAAAATTATAATTTTTAGTTATAAACTAATTTGTTTTTTTTTATTTTTACTAAAAAGATAACGGAATACATTTTGGCCAAGATTTATAAAGAAAGATTATTTATTTGCAAAATGTTCTAAAAAAATGTTTGGACTTTTTCATTTATATAGCTTAAAAAAAAAATCCCAGTGGTGAATAAATACAACCAAAATAAAGTTTTATCTGTGTCAAAAAAATGCTAAAAAATTCATATGGGTACAGTATTGCATGACTGCGCAGTTGTCATTCAAAGTGTGATAGCGCTGAAAGCTGAAAATTGGCCTGGACAGGAAGGGGATAAAACTGTCCAGACTTGAAGGGGTTAATATAAAAGTTCTTTTTATTATTCATAGAAATAAAGGGTATTTTTTTATTTTTACATGGAATTCCACTTTAAAACCAGTTCCTGCTCTAGTGCAAGGGGCGTAGCAGGTGCTGGTGCATGTCCCTGAATCCACACTGTCTGCATCAGGGGCATACACCTGCACTTGCATGGATGTCAAATTGGGACCAGAGGCTGTGTCTGCACAGCCACTGCATCCCAATTGACATGAATAGGACTGCCTGCAGATGAATGCATGCAACACCTGTGCATTCCGTACTGGTAAAGATAACCCTCGCATAACACTCGCTCAAATGCTTTCATCCACCTCAGTGGTGATCCAGAGTAATGATGCTCATTCAGAAAAACACTTGCCAACTGCTAATAGATACCATGCTATTAGCATTACCTTGCTTATTGCTTGGTGCCCCAGGAGAAAATGCCAGAATATAGTGAGAATTGTGTACAAAGGTTAACACAGACTGATATCACCATGGTGAGAGGTCTGCTCAATTACAAGCTCGATAGTGTTCAATACTGATAAGAAAAGGTCACAAATGAAATTATTAACCTGTGGTTGTGTACCTCTTGAAGTCTATGTGTGCTAGACTGCATCTCAGAGGATCCACTTCTATGCTTGAGCACACACACCATTAAGCTCATTTACTAAAGGAGTTGAGAAACATAACACAATAAATTGTGTAAATATTCAATTAATTTATACTATTATGTGTAGATGAAATACGTAAAAATTAATTTCACATGATTGATGATGAATGTTCAAAACAATTATGTGAATATTTTTACCTTTTTTCGTAAATCAGACTCACTTGTTACTCCTAAGAATACATGAGGTAGAAGGTGTTCCTAAAATAACCAGTTTGGACTGTTTATTTTATATTAGAACTAAAGGAAAACTTTTATTCATTTTGGATAGAGTAAGGGAAGGTTATAACACCTGTCTGTTTTATTTTTGCCACCTGATTCCTATGGGGTAGATTTTCCTTCACTTCTTGTCACACAGCCAAAACAGCTTTGAACATCCCACTCATCATAGACTATCCTACTATTTTACACGAGTACAAAAATTGTATTTTTTTTAGTTTTATATGCAGTAGGGAATGGTCAAAAAAACTCCTGTCGGTTTTTTACTTGTCATTTGTCCTTTAGATGCAAAAATTGAGAGGAAATCTCTCAAAAGTAAGGGAAATCACCAAAGCAAGTTTCACCATTAAAATAATTCTGTTCCCTTTCTATTCTGGTGGCAACTCAAAATTTTTAATTTTCTTCCACTTTCAGTCTCAGTGACATTGGCCACCAGAACAAATAGGGAGTAAATGTCCGCAGAGGGGACCTAGACTGCAATAAAAACCTTTGACCAGCAAAATAATGTCAAAAGCTCCTGTTGATGGGTGTGGGAGACGGGAAACAATTCTAATGGGTAGGCCAAGCCTTGCTGCTCTTGTATATGACTGGGGAAGTCCAGAGGCAACTGCAGAGAAAATAAACCAAGAGCGCACCAGCCTAGCGCATTATCCAAGATACAAGTTTATTAGAAAATTCATAAGATTATACTCCCAAAGAGTGAAGACAAAATCACATAGCAAGTGACAGTCACTGAATGTATATTCCACAGAGAGCCAGAGGCCCCAACATCAAAGAAGTTCCATCCGAGGGCCAAATAGAGGCTGACGTGTTTTGAGAAAACCCTCTTCCTCAGAGCCTAGTCTTCACTTATTTGTGAGTATAATCTTATAAATGTTTTAATAAACTTGTATTTAGAAACATAGAAAAGTGACTGCAGAAAAAACTGAGTGGTCCATCGAGTCTGCCCGGTTTTTTATTTTTTCATTTTTTTTTGTTAACTTTTTTGTCTGTGTCTTTTTTTATCTGGGATAATGTGCTAGCCCCCTGTGCTCTTGTTTTATTTTCTCAGCAACTATAAAAACCTGACAGGGGCTCTAAGTTCTTACCACCCAGTTTTAAATTTAAAAATGTTTTGGCTTTGGATGTACTTTGTTTGAAAAAAAACCCAAGCTATCCAAAGTGTGCCCATCTTAAACTAATTAACTGTAAACTATACATATCATGATAAGTTTAGAAGAAACATGTGGCAGGTTTTTCTTAAAGCATCATTGTATGTTCAAGTTATGAAGAAATTCAGTTAAAGTAGATTTAAAGCCACAACTGTGTTCATCTGGGATAGAATAGGAGAGCATTATAACCCCTGCCAGTTGTTTTTTGTTTTTTTTTGTTATAATCACTTTTTTTATTGAAGTTTAATATATATGAACAAAGGACAGGTCTCATCGGGTAATACATTATCCTACAACACCCATCTCAAAGAGATAATCATATGAGTACCAAGTGTGCAATAAGCAAGAAGAATCAAAGCCAGATAATGCAGGTAAACAATACAAAAACTGTCCATTAAATTTCATCATTGCTTATAGGACGTTAACAATACCATAGGAACTGATGGTATCACAGCCATGAGGGTGCAAAATCAAATTAGCACATAATAAAATAATATAACAAAAAAAACAGAAAGAAGGGGAAAAGGGAGGATTCATTTCAACACAAACAAGCAACATGATGGTCCATGTACTTAAGGTTAATAAAACTTTAATAATGAATGAAAGTTTGTTATCCGAGTGTGTTTTACAATAAAACAATATTCTCCCTCTGCTCAGAGGTCTGGGTAAGTTTGTAGGGAAATAATCTCTCCACCAAGTTTAAGGCTTAGGTAGTTAATAGTTTACTTGAGAAGTATATCTACCTCCTCCAAATGTCTCAGAATTGTTCCATAGTTTCCTTAGTGGTGTGTATCCATTGTTTATGTTCCATAATTCCATTCCCCTCCTTTTTCAAATCCTTAAAAGTAGGGCATGCAGCTTCTTTCCAGATTTATGGAATCAGGCTTTTAACTGCATTAAGCAAGCGTGGGGATCACACTATTATATGCTTTAAAGGAGAAATCGGTATCATGAAAGAGGTAATAAAGGGGTGTTTTCCTGATTTTCAGTGTGATCATTTGTATAAAAGGGGAAATTGAATCCCAAAAGGTTTTATTTTAGGGCATGACTATTATATATATAAGAATGTACCCTTCTAGGTTACATCCCCTCTATCACCTCAAGCCAGAACCTAGAAATATTTGTGCCAGGCAAGCAGTTTTATAACACCTGGCTATGAATTTATAGCTTGACTCTTGCACTTCAGAGCTTATAGAGGAGGCGTGTGTAAGTCTTAAGATCCTTTGCAATTGGAGTGGATAAATCTCAGTTCCAATCAGGGGTGGACTAACTACTTATGGGGCCCCCGGGCAATAGGGGATCATGGGGCCCCTGTGTCCTTGCCCAAACTCAAAAAAGCCTATGAAAAAGGTACCAGGGGCATCTCATGGGGCCCCCTAATGACCCCGGGCCCTCGGGCAGTGCCCGAGTTTCCAAATGGTCAGTCCGCCCCTGGTTCCAATTTCCTTCTACCATTCTTTGAGAAAGTATGGGGTACTTGGAGCAGCAGATCCCAAAAGTAATTTATAAAGCTTCTGCTGGGGAAATGCTCTTCAATTCAATTGTCCTATAGCTAAAATGAAAAGCGAGATAAAAACCCTCCAAAGTGAGAGAATCCCCGGTTGTCACCAGCATCATCAGAATTATTATTCTTGCAGACACAGACAGCAATACAGAACCTTACAGGTGTTTTAATCCCTCTCCCCTCTATCCAAAACAAAAAAAAAAGTTTTGCCTTTAATTATACTTAACCCTGGTGTTTAAAATGAATTGTAAACTTTTATATAGTTGCAATACTACTTGTAATTATCTCCCAGGATGCTACAGGAAACTTTATTACTTTCAACTGAATTGTAATGAGTAAAACACTAATTATCATATGATGTGTTATTTCCAGTGGTAACATGCTCTATTTTACCTTAAGAGCTTTTTATGCATTAAATGAGGCTCTAACAATCACATCAAGGGTTAATATAGATTATTTGTGTCATCAAACAAAACAAATTCACGTTGTGTATTCCATAGCCTGAGTGCTATTTAGGATCCTTTTAATTGGACTCTGGATAAGGAGAAAGACTCAAGTACATCAGTTTTGCGCATTGAGCATACATACACATTTTGCTACAATATTTTTAACCCGTTATTACCAGAATGTCCTTCAATGAAAAAAATTGTGTGTATGACCTCCATATCGCTGAAGCAGGCAGAATGTGCAAGACTGGCTGGTACCAGTCAAGGCAAGCAAAGATTAACTGTATTACACCAACAGCTATGCTGCTCACATTAGAATGTGTCAGAAGGTTCTGTAGCATACAAAAAGTTGCGTATATTTATTTTGGCTGCCTACTCAAGGATTATGTTAGAAGTGGATGTAATGATCCTGCCAGAGCAATGAGATCAGATCCATTTAGCAGCATGTGCCAGTATTCACAGGCTGAGGATTGAAGTTCTTTATCTTGCCATAAGCTAAATATAAATGTCACAGAGGCCTGTTTATTTTGAAGTGATACTTTAAGAATGTGACTCCTTTTTTTTGGTATTGAATTATTTGATAAGAAGATCATTAAAGCCGAGCTCCACAAGCTGTCACAGCCGGGGGCCCACAGTTGACATGTCAGCACTGGGGACAGGACAGCAATGTAAAGAATGGTTCAGGTGAGCACATCACTGGATCCTGGGACAGGTATATGTCTGTTTATTAAAAGTCAGCAGCTACAGTTTTTGTAGCTGCTGACTTTTAATTAACACCAATTTAACTGGAGCGTCTCTTTAAACTGTAAACTATTAGTCTACAGTGAATATGTGACAGATGGAATGCAACAAAAAATCCCATTCAGAGGGTAATGTTCACCATATTACAAAACCTGTTTGTGGTTGTCCTCCACTCTTTCCCCCATACAGACATTGCTGATTGTCTAAAAGACCTGAGGCATCCCTAGGCAAAATAAACTGGGGAAAGCTGTGGCACACATGGGATTTATTACTGTGCCACAACCAAGTCTCATAGACATACATAAACCTCAAGACAAATTCTTCCATTTCATATTATGTACCATTGAAAAAGAATCTGGGGCTGAATTACAAAAGGCAAAATAGGCTGTTCACTTTGAAAGAAAAATGTTCACTTTGGAAGGGAATTATCCTTTAGCTTAGTGAATGTGGTGAAAATTCACCTTGCAATAAATACACAATGATTGGCAACAAAAACAGTTGTTTTGCTTGTATATGATTGAATGATAAATGGCACACCCACCTCTAACAGGCTCATAGAGAAAAACACAGAGCTGAGTCTTTGAGTCACCTGCTATGTGCTGGAGGGAGGGCATGTCGTCTCCCAAAAGGCTGAAATGTTGGCCCAGTGTTCTAGAAGTGACTTACACAGAGAAATCATAGATTAGAGAGGAACCGAACCCGGTGCTTTGGAGTTAGGCTAGTACACATTATAGATGAATGTGTTTTGTTCACTTTTCATATCTAAGGTTTACAACCATTTTAAGCTAAGGGAATTCTCCCTTTTCCCTCTTCAGTTATATTATTTGCACTATTTAGCCCTAAAGGATGAAGTATGGGATGTATAAGAAAACAAACATCCATACTCACCTCCATGTTGCAGCATCATTCTGATGCTACAGTTGTCCAACACCTACTCATAAGACCGATTACATGACTGGTGATTGATCAGTTTTTAGTCTGCCCCGAGAGGACAGCAGAGACACCACTCTCCACTCTGTTGCTTAGTGCTAACTGGAGTGCTGGGCTGGGAAGGCTTCACTGCCTGTCAGGACAAGGATGTTGGAATAGAATGTTCTGTCTCTCCAATCTAAGCATTGAAAGTGTGATCTCTGTAACTTACAGTTGTGATGAGATAGCGATAACTCCAATCTTAGTTGAATAACACAGGCAGTGACTCGATCAGATGACACCTTGTAGATCTTGTGAAGTGTATTCCATAAACTGAGAGAATCTTGCAACAATGAACATCAGCTAGGTCAAAAGATAATAATGTGATCTGCTTCATGACATGAGGCTTGAAGCTGAAATGCCTTACTGGGGAAAGGGGTGGGCTATCTATACAGCATGAACTAAACCAAAGGAAAGGGAGGAGCAGAGACAAAATACAAAGAACACCCATATGACAGTCATGTGAAACATGACATAGACCAAAATGAAAATACATTTTCAATAGTTAGGAAGGGTTAAAATGTATAATGTTTTAATGCTTTCTGACCAGTACTGTTGCATTGGCCACCCAATATCTTGCATGGGTGTCACAGGGGCAAAAAGATAAAGAAAATATCATCATGAGTTTACAGACTGACATAAAAACCAGACAGTAATTTTATATCTATTTAAACCAACCAAAAATATTGGCTAGATTCAGGGTTTAATATTGCTGTCTGAAGGTGTCTAAAGCTATCTATAGATACACTATATTGCCAAAAGTATTTGGACACCCCTCCAAATCATTGGATTCAGGTTACAATGACCTCCATGGTCACAGGTGTATAAAATCAAGCACCTAGGCATAGAGACTGCTTCTACAAACATTTGTGAAAGAATGGGTCACTCTCAGGAGCTCAGTGAAGTCAAACGTGGTACCATGATAGGTTTCCATGAAGTGGTAAAATGACAAAGTAGGGTTAGCACATGCTGAAGCGCACAGTGCGTATAAGTCACCAGCTGTCTGCAGAGTCAATAGCTAAAGACCTCCAAACTTCATGTGGCCTTCAGATTAGCCCAACAACAGTGCTTAGAGAGCTTTGTGGAATGGGTTTCCATGGCCGAGCAGCTGCATCCAAGCTTTACATCACCAAGTGCAATGCAAAGTGTCGGATGCAGCGGTGCAAAGCATGCCACCACTGGACTCTAGAGCAGTGGAGACGTGTTCTTTGGACTGATGAATCATGCTTCTCTGTCTGGCAATCCGATGGACATGTCTGGGTTTGGCAGTTCCCAGGAGAATGTTACTTACCTGACTGCATTGTGCCAAGTGTAAAGTTTGGTGCAGGGGGGATTATTGTGTGGGGTTGTTTTTCAGAGGTTGGGCTTATCCCCTTAGTTCAAGTGAAGGGAACTCTTAATGCGTCAACATACCAAGATATTTGGGACAATTTCAAGCTCCAAGCTTTGTGGGAATAGGTTAGGGAATGGCCTAGTGCACAAAGCAAGGTCCATAAAGACATAGATGAGCGGGTTTGGGGTGGAGGAACTTGACTGGCCTACACAGAGTCCTGACCTCAACCCGATAGAACACGTTTGGGATGCATTAGAGCAGAGTCTGTGAGCCAGGCCTTCTCGTCCAACATCAGTGCCTGAATGCACAAATGCGCTTCTGGAAGAATTTTCAAACTGTCCCATAGACACACTCTTAAACCTTGTGGACAGCCTTCCCAGAAGAGTTGAAGCTGTTATAGCTGAAAAGGGTGGGCCAACTAAATATTGAACCCTGCGGACTAAGACTGGGATGTCATTAAAGTTCATGTGCATGTAAAGGCAGGTGTCCCAATACTTTTGGCAATATAGTGCATATGGGATTACTTTTTTCTGATCTTGCCATGTTCAGTAGAACTGGGCAATGATCTTGTGAACATAGAGTCTTTTTACAACTACTGGCCAACTTTTCTTTGATGAACAAACTTGCCCCAACCTGTATTGCTTCCCTCAATATAAGTGCTCTGTCTCCCTCCTCTCCTTTTCACTGACATTCAGCCAAATGTTCATGTTTCTGGCACTACCACCTGAACCCAATTCTTGAGAGAGGTTGTAATATAGTTTTTCTATGGGCACCTGTAGTTGTAAGTACTATCAAAAGTCTGATATAAAAAGCTGCAATATTGCCCTTTGTGCTTTTTGAAGTATCATGTGAAAAACCTCTGTCTAGCACCTGTTCTGAATCATCTGCATCTGGGCATGCCTGACCTTTTCTAGACTTCCCCATCTGGATTGAACTAGATGATTATTAGAACATCATTTCCATGAGAATCTCTCATGCCTTACAGGTATATTTATATTAAAAGATTTCTCCGACTGGTGGTAAAAGGCTAGGCCCATCTTGCTAACATCTGACATCCTAAGCTCCTGCTGTTTCCCATTCCCCTCCAGAAAATCATTCCAGATGAAATGGTGGGAGGTAGAGCACAAAGGTAGAGTCAGGTGTCAGCACTTGCTGGGGGGCTGATACTTGATGCCAGTGCACTATACACATCTCCATGTCCAATGTATTTTTGCAGCTGAGAGCACAGTTTGCAGCCTTAGCTTTATTAGAGAAAAATGAATAGCCATGCATGACCTTTCCAGCACCACAATGGGAATAGAGAGGGAAACATTAAAAAGAAGCTACACTGCAAATATTACGAGTCCTCCAGGCGAGGACAGAGGTTAAAAGAGATCAGGAAGCAAAAAGATCAATTACATCAAGATGTTGTTACTGTATGCATCCACACAGATATATTGATTCTCAAAATGATGTAGTTTGTTTTGAATGATTATTAAATTCACTGTAGCTAATTAAAACATTATAGGCAATTAAGAGGCTATTGACAATTCATACTGAAATTATTAACTGCTTTGTTTTATTGTTGTTCATCTATTAACCTATTTTTTTTAGCCTTTATCCAAAAGGAAATAAACAATCTAAGAGGATTAAACATATCTGCAGAGATGCTTTTATTGTAAAGAAGGCTTACAACACACATGTCTCTCCAATCTGCTACTGAAGAAGAGCCTGAAATAAGGAAAACAAATAAAACCACCATATTTGAGGTCTGCTAAGCTGCAAAATAATAAATTTTTTCACTTCTATTTGAAAACCTATGGAGAGAGAGAGAGAGAGAGAGAGAGAGAGAGAGAGAGAGAGAGAGAGAGAGAGAGAGAGAGAGAGAGAGAGAGAGAGAGAGAGAGAGAGAGAGAGAGAGAGAGAGAGTTACAGATGCAACCAGTGTTTGAGCTATAAAGACATCACTAACCAGGAGCTTTCTTCTGGGGACTGCATAAAAAAATCAAATAGCTACAGTGCAGCTCCTAAAAATAGAGAAAGAGGAAAAAAATTAAAACATGATAAAGTAACTAAAATGTGTCTATATGTAAACAATAATAGATCCAGAAACAACTATATGCACTGTAATTATAGTGCCTACAGAATGTAAAACAACATCAATCTTAACTGTAAAGACAAAAATTCCACAAATGCTTTAGAAAGGGTGGTTTTGGGAACATAAATGTGAAAGCAGAAACCATACAAGGAAAACATAAAGCCAGTTAAAAGATAAGGACTGTACAGTGTAATGTAGTATACTTTGATGACAAAAATGGCAAATCAAAGATGATTTTTTTTCACCCATAGCTTTGGTGAATATTATCCCAAACAAATGTTGACAAGATTAATCTTTGGAGAAGTGGCAATCTGCATTGTTACATCTAAAGTTGCATTTGGCTCCATCTCTGTAGCATGTCTTTATCATTGTAGAGGTAGTATCCAGGCTCCACTTCCTACATCATCCACTGATATTTTGAGCCTATAACTATTATGCTGACAACTGACAGTTAGTAAAAATAGCACAGTTCGGTTTGGTGGTGAATAAACTGTTGGAAAACTCAAAGCAAACAAGGGAATCCTAGGACATTTAATATGCCACTAAAGGTACTAGGAGACTTACAATTATGGTTATGTGGTGTCTGCTTCTATAGTCATTTGATGAAAAGAACCCATTCATTTGGGAAGGAAATCATAAAGGTTGTAAACAAACAATGAGCGAGTATTCTATATATGCTGCTATGTAGAGATCTCAAAAATTAAATGCACATTGGTATTTTCAACTGTACCCACTCTTTAGTTTTTCAGCTTGGAAATTGGAAGAATATTGGACTGAAACTTTTAATAAAACTTAAGATGCCCACACCCTGCTGTAACAAGCTACTTACTGACATCTGGAGTGCAAGTTCTGACAATGTTGCCAAAACATGTTTTTTTTTTAATTTCTGGTCAGCAACAAAAATGTCTACAAACATAACAGAAATAGCTCTATTCAAGATTCTCAAATGTATCTGCTGTCCATCTCACTTTTCTACAAGTAGCTACAGTATTTATCAAGGGTTCCAGCTAGGGTGCATTGGCCATTTGTCACCTATTTGAATCATAGTTTTCTAAGGACAGTTTGGAAGGACTACCAATGTGCATACCATAGCTAAGTGAACCCATCCCATTATTATTTTTTCAGGTTGTATGTAAAAAATGTTTTGTTTGTTCATTACACAGCAAACTAGCACCACACTGTTGTTCCTAGTCAGTGTACCATCATCTGTTTCCTACCTTGCTAAACTAACCAAAAAATAACTACATGTCTCTCCATTGGCTTTACTTCTAAGATGAATTTTCATCTGCTATGTCACTTCAAGCTGGACTTATATTCATCAGATTTTCTGATTGATCAGTCCTTTCTAGCTGAATTTCCATCAGATCTCATTTTCCAAATCAGTCTATAATCTATAAACCTTTTCCTACCAAGCTGAGTTAAATGTGTCTATTTCTTGGTTTCTCAGCCCCCCCCTCCCTCCTCCCCTCCTCTGCCTGTATTTTTTTTGGGGGGAGGGGCAGGTACCTATTTCTAACAAGTACCTGTTTCTACTTCCGCTCTTTCTGCCTAGGTGAGAAGAATGGAAGTTCGGCCTTCCACAACCTCCTGGGACACATCCCAGGGGACTGTGAGACCATGCAGAAATTGCGAGTCTTCCATATGTGCAGTAGGGGAGCAGCTGTAAATCAGCAGGAAGTTATAGCCGGCTCCCCACATTTAAAGTGGTTCTTAAGGCTCAATGCTTTTTACCTTCATGCATTCTATGCATGAAGGTAAAAAAACCTTCTGTGTGCAGTGGCCCCCCCAGACCCCCCAAACCTTCTGTGTGCAGCGCCCCCCCCCATCCTTACCTGAGGCCCCTCCAATGCAGCAACGTTCTCAACAGTCTCTGCTGTCTGGGGACTCTTCCTCCTCACTGGCTGAGACAGCAGTGGGAGCCCATTGTCAATCACAGCCAGTAAGCCAATGAGGAGAGAGCAGGGGGCAGGGCTGAGCCGTGGCTCTATGTGTCCTATGGACACATAGAACAGCAGCTCGGGGACGAGCATGCAGCAGTGCCCCCAGGGTGAGGGGCTTTCCCTGGGGCACAGCTCGAGGAGGAAGAGCCAGGAGCACTGATGGGGACCTGAAAAGAAGAGGATCAGGGCTGTGCTGTTAAAAAACACTGCACAGTGTAAGTACAGACATGTTTGTTATTTTAGAAAAAAAAAACCAACGTTTTAGTGTAATTTTAAGATGGCGGCACTGGGGACCCAAATACCAACAAAGAACTGGCACCAGGTGAAGACAGCTCTGGATCCCTGGGCTGGTAAGTGTCTGTTTATTAAAGTTTATAAAAGACTTTGTTTTTTTGTTTTTTTTTGTTAAAAACTCTTTAAGTATGTTTAGCCAGCTCTTTTCTCACTACAGTGAAGCACACATTTCACACCTGATATTCCCAAAAGGTTGCCTTCTGGGATCAATTAAGCCCCCTTTCACACGTGCGGACCTGTCACCAGATTCACTTGCTCAGCGGGGGATCTCTCTGCTGATCACTGCTGAGCAAGCAGATGACCAGTCCGTGTTCGCTCCATTGCTGCAGAGTGGACACAGACACAGCCCTCTGTCCTCTATGGGTGGTCGGATGGAAATGGACCGCCTGTCCATTTCCATCCGACTGCCATCCCATCGATCTGATGGATGGAAGGGGAATGGATCCTCATCCGTCTCTTTTTGGCGGATCAGATTGGATGTAGGGGGTGTAAATGGACACATACTCGTTTATACCCACTGCTATATAGAGAAGAGTAGAGGTTCCAGTCGGGTCTACCTGAAAAACGGGCAGGCGGACCCCATTGGAACGTCCGTGGGAAAGGGGCCTAATTCTTTAAATGAAACTGCCAACAGGATTGTTGGGTAAAAGTTTATTTTTGAAACTTTGTCCCTTGTTGGAAAGCTGCTGTAGATACGACTATAGACACAGCCAATATGGTGCTGGACACATGGCAGAGCCTTTCTTGTTTTATTGGAAAACAACAAGAACACAAAGGCAAGAAAATGCTTTAAAATATGTAGTTCCAGAAGAGAAGATTATTGTATCATACAAGCATTAAACAATACCACATAGTTACAGAGCTACCAACCCCAGTGTAATATATTAGGATGGTTGTTGCCCCGATATCTTTATAAACTGTATGTGTCAGAGAAAACTGTATAACCCGTGAGTAAGACAAACAGAACCATAACAGTTAAAACAATAGTGGACCATTTGTCTAACAATCAAGGTATCATAAAACTGATTTTTCCATAATATTTAAAGTTTGGAAATCCCATACAGTCACTACTGTGGCCCCTTAAATTGATAACACATATTTAATCGTGAGCTATTAAGCTGTGTGAGCAGGGAACACAGTGCCAAGCGGGAGATCAATGTTAGATCTCCCAGCACCAGGTGTCTCCAATGTCCCGCTAGAACCCATGAGGAAATTCCCTAGGAGCAGCCGCCGTGACCTACCTAGATGCGGGAGTGGTCCCTTGCGGAGGAGAGTGAGGCGTGTGGACCCTTCCGTGTTTGGCTGGCCAGCGGCGGAGAGTGCGGCTGAGGCAGGAGGAGGAGAGCAGAGATCCAACGTGGATGCCGAGCGGTCACTTGACTCATCGCAAAGGAGTCCTGGGAGCTGAGAGAAGCCGGCTGGCGTGAAGGAGCAACAGACCTCTCTCCCCTCTCCTTACAACCCCCCCCCCCCGTTACCATCAGGCCAGAGCTGTCGGGACCCCTGTAGGGGCGCCGAGGGAGTCCCTCCCTTGAAGGCTTATACCAATCAGCCATTGAAGCAGGCATTTCACCCATCCAGGGGAAGACCATCAGAAACCTGAATCACCTGGTGTGGAGGAAGAAGAGGTCAGGATGGTGAGTGAGATTATATGGAAATGTAAATAAAATAAACTTATTAAAATTGATTGGAACTGTGAAGTAAAGCTGAGGGGGGGAGGCACCCAGAGGACTGAACCTAGGGGATCTTGTCAAAAGAAGAAGTGGAAGGAGGATAAATTAAAATCGATAGGACCCAAAAGGGGACTGGACACTGGACTGGACAACAGAGGTCTCTGGGAGGGGGAGAGAAAGGAGAAAAAGAAAAAAATGTCAACAGTATGAAAGATAAAGCGGTAAAAGGAGGAGGGCCAAAGGCCTCCCAGACAAGCTCAATTAAAAAATATATACCCCAACAACAACAGAAGCAGACCCCGAGAGACAGCAAGGAATAAGTGGAAGAAGAGAGATGGAAAACAGCACTGGAGAATGCTCTAGATTATCCCTGGAAATGACAAATGTTAGTCAAGATATAGCGGAAGGAGATATATATTTATTTATTACAGGTACTTATATGGCACCATCAATTTACACAGTGCTTTACATATATATTGTACATTCATATCAGTCCCTAACCCTCAAGGGGTGTACAATCTAAGGTCCCTAACTCACATTCATACATACACATACTAGGGCCAATTTAGACAGGAGCCAATTAACCTACCAGCATGTCTTTGGAGTGTGGGAGGAAACCGGAGTACCCAGAGGAAACCCACGCAAACACAGGGAGAACATGCAAACTCCATGCAGGAGGGACCATGGTTGGGAATTGAACCCATGACCCAATTACTGCAAGGCAGAAGTGCTAACCACTAAGCCACTGTGCCACCTAGATATAGGAAAAACAGCGGATTTGGAGAACATAGAAGAACAAAAAAAGAATTCACAATTACCCACTAAAACAGAAATTGCAGAAATGTTTAAAGGATTAGAAAGGTCAATAAAACAGGAGATGACGAAATTGCACAAAGATTTGGGGCAGGTATTGAAGAGGGTGGAGGAGACGGAGGAAAAATTGGATAGACATTCCCAAGCCATAATAAATTTGGAGAGACAGATGACGGAAATGAGAAGAGAACAGAGGAATCTGCTATATAAATTGGAAAATCAGGAGAACAGGGATAGAATATGCAATTTAAGGATTCGAGGTTTCCCAGAGATTTCCCAAGGAGAAAACTTAATGGAAACTATAGGGAAAATGCTTGTAATAGTAATGGACAGACCTGCAACAGAGCTACTTAAAATTGATAAAGTATATAGAATCGGAAGATTATGGCAAGATGGTAGAAAAGAAAATTCGAGAGATGTGATTGTACAATTTCATTATTACTGTGATAAAGAGGAGCTTTGGAAGAAGATAAAAGGAAGGACAGCAATAAAATATGGCAATATAAATTTGCAGATCTTTGCTGACCTAGCAGTGGAAACTTTAACAAGAAGGAGAACATTGAAACCATTGCTTGAACAAATGAGAAAGCAGAACGTTAGATATAGCTGGGGATTCCCAGCATGTTTAATCGGTTGGAAAAATGCTCGTTCAGCAAGAATGAGATTCCCAGAGGATTTGAGAGATTTTTGTGAAAGACTTGAGTTGCAGAAAATAGTAATTCCTGGGTGGGGGGAAGAGGAGTGGGAGATGGGGGGTACAGGAAAAAAGAGGTGGCAGGTAGCTCCTAGGGGGAACAAATAGCAGAAATAATGATGTGGGGGGGGGAAGGAGAGGGAGAGATGTGTGGGTTTTTATATATATATATATATATATATATATATATATATATATATATATATTATTTTTTTTATACCTTTCTCTCTCTCTTTATCCCCACTTTTGTATCATTTACCCCATATGTGAATCGTGGGGAGGGGGGGGAGAGAGGAAGGTGGAATAATTATTATTTTTTGTTTCTCTCTTTCTCTCCCTCCTCCTCTCCCTTGGTTACTAGAGAGAGGCGGGACTAGGGAGATGGGACAAACAATCTGGAAGAAGTACATGGTCAGAGCTCCACCTTAAAGTTGAATCAAAGGTGGGATTAGGACCAAAAATGATTCGTAGGCCTAAAGGGGGCGGGGGTAGGTTGTGGGGGGATGGGAGGGGGGGGCGGGGGGAAAGGGGGGTATGGGGAGTGGGTAGGTAGTTTTAGACTCTGCGATATAGTAGGAGATATATTAGTCTGGAGAAGAAGACACTGCGATATAGTAGGCGATACATTAGTCTGGCGAAGATATCGAAAAGAGAGGAGGATGGCTATCGTGGAGATGTATTGCATATCTGGTGGTCATGCCCGAGACTGTTTCGTTTTTGGTCTCGTGTGTTTGGCCTCCTTTTCACCTTGTTCCATCTCTCCATACGCCGGGATGCTCGGTATGCTTTGCTTCATTGCCCCATACCGGGCCTCTTGGCTCACCAGCAGAAGTTGGCTTCCTATCTGTTTTTATCCGCCACTAGAATGATTGCTCAGGCCTGGAAAAGTCAGTTTGTCCCTCTTCAGGGGGTGCGGGATCATATGACCACTTGTCAAGGTCCTACCTTTTCCCTGAGGTTATGTTACTCCATGTGCTGGCGTCCATCTTGGATTCTGCTGTGCATGATGGGAATCCTTTTATGCCTTCAGGTCTCTGTGGTCCATCCCCCAGAGGGGTGTGGCTGATGACATATAAGCCTGTGGCCCGCACATGCTCTTTGCACTTGTGTCTTGTGTCTTTGTGTTGCTATTAATCTGTTCTGACTCTCGTGACTCTCCTGGTATCTGATTCGGCTTGTGACTTGACTATTCTTGTATTCTCCCTTGATCTGACCCTCTGTTGCTGAACCCGGCTCATGACCTGTGATTCTCGTCTGCTGTCCTGTACTGTTTTGTCCTGTTGTTGTTGACCCGGCTTGTCTGACTACTCTTTTGTCTCTTCCACCAGCTACACGCCATTGGCGGCGGCCATTACCGCAGCTGAGGTGTCTCGGGGGCCGCGACCTGGTTCCTGGCTGCGTCAAGTCCATCCCCACCATCAGGGGCCCTGGTGAAGGGCAGCCTGGGACTTAGACTCCGTGCCCTGAGGGACTTCGGTCTGTGGGTAGTGGTTGTCGTCAGCCAGTGCGTTACATTGTTAGGCCTGCCTGTCTGTTCCTCGGCCCCTGCCCTGACACCACTATGATGCTCAATGAACAGATGTCGAGTATCCGCAACGACTCCCAACGTACATTTTTGAAAATATGGGAGCCGTGGTTGCAATATGCCTTTCCCTCACTCCCCCCAGCTAGTCTGGGGATGTAATGGTGTTCGGTATTGGCGCTCTTGGACCCCTGCTCTTTGCCCCCCCTTTTTTTTCTCCTCTCTCTTCCTTTTTCTCTCTCTCTCTGTTTTTGGTGTGACTGGACAGCTGGATTTAGTTGTTATACTCAGTTACATTAATGTTTTGTAACTTATGTGTCATTAATAGCCCCTGCGTGGGCGTACCTTTTGCCCTGTTGGCGTTAGAGCACTGTTTTTCCTTTTTTTTATTTTGCATTTTGTTTATCTGTGCAATTGATAGCCCCTGCGTGGGCGTGTTTTATTGCCTCTGTTTTATACTGTTTAAAAATTAATAAAAACCATTGAAATAGAAAATAGAGGAGGAGAGAAGGGATGTTCGAGAGGAGAGGAGAGTAAGGAAAGAATGGAAGAGATACAGTTTGTAACTTACAATGTTAATGGATTAAACAGCCCTGGGAAGAGATTCAGGATATTTAAGGAGCTTCAGCATAGACTGTCCTCAGTGGTCTTCTTACAGGAGACACATTTGGGGAGAGAAACAAACGTGGAATTAAATTCTAGATACTATCCATTGTGGTTCTATGCAGACTCCCCAATTAGAAGAGCTAAGGGAATGGCAATAGGATTCGCAAAAAATATAAGGTTTGAGTTGGAGGACAGATTGGTAGATCCTGAAGGGAGATTTCTGTTTTTAAAGGGAAGATTACAGGAAATAGATTAAACATTAGCAAATATTTATTGCCTAAATAAGAAACCAGAGATATTCTTAAAAAACACTATGAAAAAATTAATGGATTTCAAAAAAGGTGGTTTAATTGTGGCGGGTGATTTCAATCTTTGCATGGACCCCCAGATAGATATGATTTCTCCTGTGCAGAGGGAGGAGAGTAGGTCTCTGAGATCCTTGAAGAAAATTATATTTCAATGTCAACTTGTAGATTATATGGAAAATTAAGCATATGAAGGATAGAGACTATACGTTTTACTCACATGCACACAAGATGTATTCAAGATTGGATTATATATTGCTGAAACATCGACTTATTGAGTCTCTGGTCAAAATAAAAGTAGAGGAAATGTCAATATAGGACCACGCTCCTGTTATAATGAAATTATTATGGGGAAAGGAGTTGAAAGGGGGAAAAGTATGAAGGTTAAATGAGACACTTCTCCTGGATCAAGAGAGAGATCAAAGAATTAAAAAAGAAATAGAGTAATTTTTTGATGAAAATGATACAGGAGATGTGTCTGTAGCAACAGTGTGGGAGGCTCATAAGGCTTATATTAGAGGAATCCTTATTGCGATCGGAGCAAAGAAGAAAAGGGAAAGAAGAGAAAAAATGAATGAGCTTCTCAAGGAACTCTCTGAACTTGAACAGACACATAAAAGTAGAGTAACAAAACAGATTATGCAGAGAATAATAAATAAAAGAGAAGAACTAAATAATTTTCTGGAAGAAGATAAGAGAAGAGTGTTTAATGAAATGATAAGTGAGAGATATAGATGGGGAGATAGGCGAGGAAAGTATTTAATGAGGGCTCAGAGAAAAAAAAATCTAGGAACTATATAGAAAAATATTACTCCCCATAGCTCTACAAATAATGATGGAATAGTAAAAATGGAAAAAAGACGATTATATCTAAAAAAAAAAGCAGGATTACCAAAAATAAGTGAGGTACAATTAAAATCCCTAAAATCAGAAATAACGCAGGAAGAAATACAATTAGCAGTAAAAAGTACCATGGTTGGGAAAAGCCCAGGGCCAGACAAATATACGGTGAGGTGTTATAAAAAAGATACAAAGAACTATTAGTACCTAAGTTAAGGATATATATGAACGCATTGACGGGAGAGATGGAAATGAGGCGGGAATCCCTACAAGCACATGTAGTTCTCATTCATAAAGAAGGTAAGGATGTCACTCAATGTTCAAGCTATAGACCGATCTCTTTACTGAACACAGATACTAAACTATACGCAGAAGTTCTGACAAATAGGTTGAAAGACCTAATGCCTGAATGGATACACATAGACCAAATGGGCTTTGTTCCAGTAAGAGAGGGTAGAGATAATGGTTTGAGATCCTTGTTCTTCATCCAAAAAAGCAGAAAGAGAAAACCCCTGCGGTGGTGCTGTTGATCGATGCTGAAAAGACATTTGATAGGGTAGACTGGGGATATATGATGGATACACTGGAAATACTGGGGATGGGAGATAAAATGAGAGAATGGATAAGGAAGTTATATAGTTCACCCTCTGCAGCAATAATGGTTAATGGGGATTTATCAGAGTATTTCAGGATGCTAAATGGAACAAGACAGGGATGCCCTCTGTTTCCACTATTATATGTTTTGTCATTAGAATCTCTATTGTCTACAATAAGGAATAATGTGGATATAAAGGGAATACAGATAGGAGACATAGAGCATAAGGTGGCAGCTTATGCGGATGATATGTTGTTTTATGTGGGGAACCCTAGGATAACATTGCCAAACTTAATGAAAACATTGAAAGAGTATGGGGAGATATCTAACTTAAAAATTAATCGAACAAAAACAGAGATCTTAAACATAAACCTTCCAAATATAGAGAAAAATAAGATACAAGAGAAATTTCCATTTGTCTGGAGAGAAAAAGAATTAAAATATCTAGGAATAAAAATGAACTGCTTCTCCCAAGAACTTATATAAATTAAACTATATTCCATTGTTAAATGAGATTAAGGATGAATTAAGGAGACTAGGTGGGGGGACCCTTGTCATGGATAGGTCGTATAAATCTGATAAAAATGGTGATTGTTCCAAAAATCTTATATAAATTTCAAATGTTATCAATTAAACTTCCAGAAGCATATTTCAGAATAATAAAAAAAATGATAACAAGATATATTTGGAGGAATAAAAAACCAAGAATAGGTTATGAAATTTTATGTAGAAATAAAGAGGAAGGTGGACTGGGAGTACCAGATCTGAAAAGATATAACTCGGTAATAATGGCGAGAATTTTTGACTGGACACAATGCAAAAGGGAAAAGCTGGGTTAAAATTGAAAATACACTAAGTAATACTAATCTAAGTAGGATCATATGGTTGCCCACACAATATCGAGGATTAGCAGATAGCACAAGTTGGCTCACATTAAATGTTTTAAGAGTTTGGGATGTATTGCACAGACAGATGGGTTGGGAATTTAATTCACTGTTAATGCCCTTAGGTTCTACAGAGTTTTTTCCCCCGGGTAAAGAAAGTATCACAGAGAAGTGGATTAAGAAGGAAGACGTACAATTGAGGGATATAATGGTGGGGGAGGAATTGGGCTCACTTAAGGATTTGGAAAAAAAAAAAGGGTGAAGTTTTCACGAGAATGGATGAGTGGCGTTATTTTCAATTAAAACACTTTGTAGGGAAGCTTCCAAAACCCTTAAGAACAAGAAAGGATTGTAACCCCTTTGAGCGGTTATTAGACACACGGGGGAATGGGAAACACAGAACTTCTAAAATATATAAGATTCTCACTGAATTAAACACAGATATAGATTTTCCTTATTTAAGTCCATTACAGACGTCCACTGCTGTAAGCTAACCCCCTATGACTACGTGCCTTCGCACGAAATGCGTCAGGGGGCGGCTACAGCGGTGTGACGTCACGCCGACCAGCGCCACGAGGGCCCCGGCGGCCATTTGCAACTTACATATGTATGGTCAGTATCTTTCCTGCTCCTGCCTGTATTGTGTTTTTTGGGAATAAAACACCCTTTGCCATAAAGGTATTACACTATTTGGCCTCCTTTGTTCTTTGATCTCCGGTGGGAGCCATTCACATCTGCAGAGCGGCCTTTTCCAAACGTGGCAATACTATAAAGTGGCGAGGGGCATTTGACCAGATCTGACCAGACTCATATAAGGATCCTTGATGTCCTGAGAGTATCTGCTTTAACCATTTCAATACCGTGCAATTTTACACCTTCCTGCCCAGGCCATTTTTCAGGTTTCAGCGCTCTCACACTTTGAATGACAATTGCGCGGTCATACAACACTGTACCCAAACTAAAATTTTATCATTTTCCTCACACAACTAGAGCTTTCTTTTGGTGGTATTTAATCACCGCTGGGGTTTTTATTTTTTGCTGAATTTAAAAAAAAAGACCAAAAATTTTGAAAAAAAAACACATTTTTCTTTGTTTCTGTTATAAAAGTTTACAAATAAATAATTGTTCTTCATAAATTTAGGCCGAGATGTATTCTGCTACATGTCTTTGGTGAAAATAACCCAAATTAGGATGTATTTTTTAGTTTGTAGGAAAGTTATAGAGTTCACAAACTTTGGTATAGATCTGAATATTGATCAATCCTGAAGTACTGACGGCCAATCTAATTTCTTGAGGTCCAAGAATGTCAGAATAGTACAGATATCCCCAAATGACCCCTTTTTGCAGAGTAGACAGTCCGACGTACTTCATAAGAGGCATGGCGAGTTTTTTGAAGTTGTATTTTTTTGTCATAATTTTTCCGAAAATGAAAAAATGAAAAAAATTATTTTCACTATTTTTTTTTTACATACTGTCACCAGTGCAGTACAGCATCATCATATAACTGGCATGGCGGTGAACAGGGACACTGACTGGTGACAGCATGAAAAAAATATATATTTTTTTTTTTTTAATTTTTTTTTATTTTTTTATTATATTTAATTTTTTATTACATTTTTTTTTATTTTTTTTAAGATTTTTTTCATATTTTACTATGACCAAAATAGTACAATGTTACCATAGTAACATTGTACTACTTTGGGGAAGTGATCAGTATTTTTTTTTACACAATTTGCTTATAGCAAAGAATTACTTTGCTATAAGCAAGCATTTACCTGAATGAAATCGATTCATTCAGCTTTTTTCTTTTTTTTTTTTTTTGTGCTTAGCTGTGATTTGGTCACAGCTAATCACATGCCATGTGCATGTGATTAGCTGTGACCATTCACAGCTAGGCACTAGTATACAATGGATGGCATCATGAATGAAGCCATCCATGTATACAACTGTCATGTGACCTGCTGTGATTGGTCACAGCAGGTCACATGGTACCAGCAACGGGAGCCGGTACTCGGATCTGTCATCGGCCGTGTCCAAGGTGCACGGCCGGTGACAGATCGCACTGCTGCGCCGCTCTGCACTAGCGCAAACGGCGCATGTGCGGGAGCACGCCAAATGGCGTGCACCCGGAATGGAGGAACACATCTGAAGCCGCCAAACGGCCATTGGCCGGGCGGCTAATGGTTAAATGCGCATTGTGATTGCGTATCTGGTGAGTGCGCAATCTTTACATATTTATCACCTCATCCACGGATCTAGCCATTGGATTTTTTGAAGATCTTTTTGGGATCTTTCTTGATCACGTCATAGACTGTGTTTTGGTTTAGTGTCCAATCACCTATAGTCACCAATAGGTGACATTTTGATTTGCACCTTTATTTGCACTTTAATATTGTTTTACCATGCTGTTTTCCTTGCATGAACATGTTTATATGCTCTAAGCACAATAATTTAGCGCTGCACCCCCCTTTTTATGTATTTTGACAGATATAAGGCCACCATATATAGAAAAATGGGAAAGGGATATAGGTGTAATAATAGATGTGGAAAAACAGAAGAAAATGTATAGATTAATTCATGAAAATATAAACATGCGGGAGGTAGAAATGAACTATAAATGTTTGGCAAGATGGTATATAGATTGAGTGGTGATAATTCACCTTTGTGTTGGTGGGGATGTGGAGGTGGAGGCACTATGTATCACATATGGTGGGAGCATCCTAAAATACAGGAGTACTGGGAGAAAATAGTGAATTTGATTCAGAAAATCACAGAGACTTGCCTTTTCCATAGTACCAAGCTTTCAGTCAAAAAATATAAAAAATCTGGGGTATTGTATTATTTGAATGCAGCAAAGGGCTTGATACCCAAGTTTTGGCAGAGACAGGAGGTGCCGAAAATAGAGGATTGGGTTGACAGGGTGGATCAAATATGTAAGATGGAAGAACTTTACCATATGAACGAAGATAAGATGGAGAGATACCATATAAGATGGAACAAATGGGAGGACTTTAAAAAGTTAAAGTAAAATATAGAATTGATGGGGGAATAATACAAAATAACATGGTTACACTTTTCTTTTCTTTTTTTTTCTTCTCTTTTGAGGACGTGGATCTCCAGAAAGGAATGGGGAAATGCAGAGCAGAGGGGGTGGGGGGATTGGTTGGGGGGGAGGGATGGGTGGTAGCTAGGGTGGAGGGTGGGTGGGGTGTATGGGGGCAAGAAAAGGTGATATGATAAATGTACTGAAAATGTGTAAATGTTTTTTAAAGGAGTATGTTTGTACAATTTATTTCTTTGAAAAATCAATAAATATTTAAAAACAAAAAAAAGCTGTGTGAGCAACATGCTTTTTTCAACAAAGTAACACAGGAGGTACCAGAAAATCTCAAAGAATATATAATATTCATATGTAATTTTTCACATTTGAATGTCTACAAAGAAGAATATTTTGAAAACTACCTCCTACCTCTTTTAGGCCTGAACATATTTAATAATGAAAAAAGCTGAACTTGTGCAGATCATTCCCTTTGTGTTGTGAATTGTTTGTTCAAATTTCCAGATTAATTGTCATGCAGGCCATGCAATTATTTGGAACTACTGCAATGTCATCAGGCACCAAATGCTGATGTCAACACTGCCTTCACAAGACTACAAGTGTGTGGTTTGGTGATTGATCACACAATGCATAGGCAGCCTAATAGGTGACTGGTTTCCTTCAATGGAAGTTTTTTTTAAAGCAATTTCCAGCTCTGATTTTCAGAGATGTTTATACATAATGACAGAACTTCTATCTGAATGAAGATGGACGTATAGTATGGTGAACATACTGCTACACTAAAGTTAGTTTTGAGTTCAGCTATACCAAAAAACAAGTCACAAATAACAATTATGTGCAACCAATTGGTAGGTTGTTTATGACCCATTCTGAAGCATAACAGTGAAAATCTTTTGAGCTATGTAAAACGCATTTATTCTCTTTTTATACTTTTTCCTGTTATCAAATAAACTCTTGTGAGCCAGGTATTAATCAATGCCTGTCCCTGATGATTGTGGGTGAGGCTTATGTTGAGTTCTGTTGACCAGATGACATATATTTAATTTATATCCAGCCACAAATCTGTATTATTTATATTCTGTACGCTGACTCTAATTCAAACTTGGAGTCAGAAGACCTCAGTTCAATAAAACCCACCTGAATGCCTCCAATGTTCCAAAGCCATTGGTCACCTGGGATGCAATTCATGGTGTGAACAGTTAGAAGATATATGAATGTAATGAGCAACATAAAACTTGTTTCAACCACATACCTGCAGTTAAATATCAGAAGTAAATTATAGTAGAACTAACCATATATCATTTATGTGAGATTATCTGAATATGTGTCTCAACCAAATACACATACAAACAAATGTGTAATTTGTAATCAGTAAAAACAAAGTTATCGAGGGCCAATGGAGTGACATCACATATTCAGCTAATCTGTTCTTCAGTAAATAGTCAGAAGTACAGTTCATTTGTGTTAAAAGTGTAACACTCACCCCTTTAAGGGCTGATGGATTTGATGGGTCCCTCTAGGATTTGCATGGCAACATGCATTTTCCACATCTTCACACACAGAGTCATTAAAACAGGCATTGAGCTTGGTTTTGTTGTTTTTTTCTTAGGGGTTAACAACTTGGATGGGGTCTGAGGGTATATGGGATGTCCAAGAAACTGTAAAACTTTGAGGAGAAATGTCTCTTTAAGCAGCACTGATGTCCACTTTGGTGTACTTTTGTCAGACCCCAGATGAATCCTTGCTTTTTCACCTGACTGTCCAGAGGGTATCCCTGGGCAACGGATTCCAAGATCTGCAATTAGGTAGTCCTGGATGAGAACTAGTTGGGTATTGCACCTGACTGTCCTCTCCCTTCTCTGGCCGAGGGGGTGTAGAAGTACGCACACTGTCCTGTCAGCTTGATGGGTTGCAACTGCTTTCAGGCTTTATGCTGGGCTGGCTCTTTCCCTGCTGATGGGATGTCCTCCCTAGGAGACGGTGGTACAGTGGAGATCCTTCCATCCAGCACCAGCCTGTAGGTAGGCCCCCCTCCCTGGGGCCCTCTCCTAGGCTTCACACTGCAGCACCTTCTCTCAGTCTATCTTCCACCAGAACACAACTCCCCTACTGTACAGGCTCTGCCACATTTAAGGGTTGCTCTTAGCCACCATGCCTGGCGTTCTGTCTAGGGATTGGCCAAATTTCCCTAAACATGCAAATCTAGCCCCCCCCCCCCTCCACAACCCTTCTAGAAAGTCCATCCAGTTTCTAGAGGAGTGAGAGGACTCGAGAAGCACCAACCTGTAGAGCCTTCCAGTCTGTCCTGAGGTGACCTCTCTACCTCACTCCCAGGCTGATTCATCCCAGGCTTCTAACAAGCCTCTGACTCACAAAAATCCTTTCTAGCTGAACTAGAGGGCACTACATCCATCCCCCACTACAAAACAGCCATGTGCTCACTGGATGGGAAAAAATGCTCCTGAGCCCAGGAGCAGGGCATCCCATATAGAGACATGAAGGGGAAAAGGGAACGAACTTAAAGGGGGGGGATGTACAAATAAATTGCTACTCCCTGAAGATAGCAGCGTGAAAACAGAAAAAAACACCATATAGCATATGTACATTAAATACATTTAATTAGAAATGAAGCACCTCCTCCTCCTCCTCAAAGGAAGCCCTTCATAGCAACAAATGTTCTTTTGTTCTTGTGCAGGGAGGACAGCCATCCGTAGATACCAGCAGAACAATAAAAGAAAGAAACAGGAAATATCACATTCCTAACTTATCTAACTCAAGGCACTTCAGCATCAAATTGTTCTTGAAACATAAAATGTTCTTTGAGGAGAAAAAAACTTAAGAAGGAGTACCTCCTAATAGCGCAATCAACTAGGCCGCATCCCAGCATCTTTGGTAGACTAGCAGACTGGTAAAAGTAAAAATAACAGGAGTCTAACCTAGTCCAGCATCAGCCTTTTTTTTCAAGTGTGTATCCAGGGGTTGGGCAGTCTAACAACTGTGCCATCAGGCTTCTGGATGAGTAAGGCATAACTAGGATTAGGCCATTTAGCCTTGACCACCAATATCTGGTCTCTGTAAATAGTCCGGCCCAGGCTCCACTCCTGAGAAATGTCCTTGAATCTGGTCCAGGCTTCTGGATTGTGAGACCCCCACAGTGACTTAGGAACCTGCATGTAGTCCCAAACCAAATCTGTCTTCCACTGTGATCTGGAGGTCTCAACAGTAGCCATGATCTCCTAAGGGACATAGGGGTAGTCCGATCCCCATTCCAGAGCCACCCGCTTTTGGATCTCCCTATAGAAGCAGGAGAATCTGGGGAGCTCCAATTGACTGCCCTGTCCAAGGTAAATACAGGACTGATCTTGAATTGGCTCTGTCCTTCCAGGTCTTCCAGTTAGGTCTGGTGTAGAGGAACTTCTTGATGGTCCTGACAGAATAGGTCTTCCTGCCTGGGGATTGGCCAAGTTTCCCTAAACATGCAAATCATGGCTTCCTACCTTCTTGTAGAAAGTTACCCCAGTTTCTAGATGGGTGAGAGGGCTCCAGAAGCCCCAACCTGTAGAGCATCCCAGCCTCTCATGAGTTGACCTTTCTACCTCACTCCCAGGCTGACTCATCCTAGGCTTCTAACAAGCCTCTGACTCACATAATTCCTATCTAGCTAAACTAGAAGGCACTACAAAAGATATAAATTAGCTATATATGTGACTGACAAGTGAAATGAGCCCATTCACACCAGTGTGCTACGATAAGGTGTGTTACATGTACTGGGACATTGCAGTGACATTTGTTGCGAATTGCATCCCAATGCATCATTGGGCCTTTACAGTTATTTCTTCAGGTAATATTACATGCAGGGAGAATGGCATACTGTGAACAGCTACAATGTGTCTGTCTGTGGCCAGTAATGTTTCCAAGGACATGGCAATTTTAGAAGCAATTGCCAAGAAGACAAAAAAATCTTAGTCGCAACTCTGGTTCATTGCTTCATTGTATCAGGGGAAAAGGTGATTAGGATTCACTGTGCCATATCTGTGAACTTGCCTACATTTGCAACAAATTATTATATTGTCTTTGATATTTGGTTCCAGTGCAATGAAAAGCAAGCCTTGCTTATGTATTTTGTTTAGATACTGTATTTCCTAAGTTGATAAGCACAGATGCATACAGTATTTTATACATATTACACATATCTATTTTGTATATGTTTCTGATGTACACCAAGGACTCCTTCATACTGGCCACAAAGCAATTTGTCTAATGCAGCTGGTCTAATACAAGCAAGATCTTTGCTGCTGTTAGCTTTGCATTCTACTAAAATGGTGTCTCTCAGCAGTTTTGCCAAGTATTGACAGTGCAATTTCATTTCTATAACTGCTCTGTGTCTCCATTCTGGCAAATACAGTATAAAAGCACTAGTAGTTTGTAAAAAAATGTTGCATTCACATGTGTACTGTGTAGTCTAAATATCCAGATTGTGGAATAATTTTTTTTGGCTACATAAAACAAAAAAAAATCTAGCAGCAATGAACAATATGATGGAATTTGCTTGTGTGCTTGAGCACACAAGGGTGCTTGTGACACGTTTGATGATCCTTGACTCCTTTAAAAGGTACTGTGAGCTCCTCCCTAGACAAGGCCTTGCTTTTTTATTGTATAACCTAATTCCTCAAAAGGGCTAATTTTAATTAAATGCAGTATATTTTAAGTTTGATTTAATTGTTTTTGACCATTAATTAACGAGCTAGGATTTCACACAGCAGTGTGTGCCTTTTCAGAGTTAGCTAGCAGTTGTAAAACTGCTCAAAGTGTTACACAGAGAAAGCTTTAACCGGTGTACACTTACACCAGATGGAACAAGGTAGAGCCAAATATATTACTAACGGACTATAAACCCATTATGTATACATGAGGTAACTTGACCGTTATTTGGTTCAATTTCTCTTTATAAGTGTAATAAATAGCTCTCTGAACCAGGGAATATATTGCATAAAGGGAATATAAATGCTTATATAATTTCAAATAGTCAGAAATATATGCACAATTCAGCTTACATTTTTCATTAAGATAGGAATTGTAACTGGCATTCTCCAGCTGAACAAACTTCACATATGCGTTTTTCTGTGGATTGAGTACACTGCATAACAAAACTACTTTTATGAAGAAATAGCTGGCAATGTATTATTTCACAGGCCCGGTGTACATTGTATTTAGGGTGACAGCATTTCGTAACAGCAAACTATACATTAAACATTTAGAGATTATTTATAATCTGTTGTCTGCTTTTAGTTGAGCCCAGGCTCAGGAGTGTTTAAACAGCTTATTTGTTCAAAAGTTATAGCAATAATGAGACCACCAAAGGTTGCTAGAAACATTATAACAATACTTGTCTTGTTATGGTATGCCCATATTATCCAGAAGTCACTATAAGTTACCTTGTTGGTGTTTAAAGATCCTTGTCCCAAGGCATACTATGGTACTGCTGCTAACATGTAGCCTCTTCTTCCATCCTGTGGCCTATGTTAACCATTTCCATAGATCTTGAAAATGTTAGATTTTCTACATTTAAAGGTAACTATGTTTTCTGGTATAATGCACTACAGCCTCTCTCCCCTGGACATAGGTTCACTATGTTAGGGCCCCTTTTGATGGAGTTTGGGCTTGTGTCAATGTCCCCAGTTTGACATCAGTTTAAGACACTTATCAAATAATTCAGAATGCTTCAACAGGTAAATTTGGCCCGCAGTTGACCACCTTCTGACCTACATTTAACCTAATTCAATAGTGGTTTGAATTCCCATAGACTTGTAAGGCAATATAAAACAAGTGTGAAGCAAAGACCAATCAGTACAGGCCTTTAGACCTCATATGCAGATATATTAAAGACTGACAGCAAAGCCACAGTACTGTTTACACCACATCACATTTTATTTGTCTGCACTGGCCACACCTGAATAATTATTTTCCATAAAGATGAATCAAACTATTTCTTGATATTAGACTTAAAAAGGTGATGGCCTGAACTAGTTATATAGTCATCTGAGGCCTCACAAACTTTGTGGACTTGCGTTCAGAGTGGGTGAGTAAAGCTGGGTACATACTAGATGTTTTTTTTTTTTTTCGTTCAACCCAGTGGGCTAAACAAAAAAAACTGAAAGATTGCTGTACTAACAAAAGCAATGCTAGTTCATCCATCCCCCCTGCTGTGCCTTTGTGTTCTGACAGGAGGACTGCCCAGTCTTTTCCAGAACCCACTGATGGGTGCCAGTGGATTGGATGCTGGCTTTTCCAGCATGTCCATTTGATAGAAGCCATTTGTAAGACCGGCTTCTGCTGAATCCACTGTTTTCAGACAATTTTCGGTCCATGTGTACCCAGCTTAACGGTGCAATTTTGAGAGTGGACTTAGGCTTTGACAGTTCTTATCAATATAATGTTTAATTTGGTCTATTAGAAGAAAATTGAAATAAAGTGTCAATGTGTGGAAATTGGTAAAGTTTTTCAAACGTTGTTGGCTAGAATGTGACAGAAGGTGATCAACAAAGAATAAAGTTCTTATTCGTTGTATTACTTTGGCCAACACAGTTGTCAACCCTATTACTGTACTACTGATATCAAACAAGCAGCATGTTTTAAACATTTTACTTATAAAAATTGCTATTATAAAATGTAGTTTGACAGGTTCTGACAGTGTATATGCAGCATTAGTCCTATGTTTACTGTCATCCTAAGTTTAGTGGATCAACAATACAATGTAGTTAAATGTGCTTGCTTTAGCAGAAGCTCTTACATAGGGTTTTAAATATCCTTGATATCCATTAAACAACACCCATTATTTAAAAAAAAAAAACTAAAATGCCTTACTCCTGTTCCACAAAGCACTGAAAAATTGTATCCATTGGCTATACTTCACTTTTATTCCATAATATACTATTTATATCCCTTACATCTCAGCATGCATCTATATTAACCTATTTTTTTTTCTCCCTTCCACTTTTGAACTTAACCACTTGCCCTCCAGAGGATTTACCCCCCTTCCTGACCAGGCCATTTTTTGTGTTACGGCGCTGTGCTATTTCAACTAATTGCACAGTCATGCAATGCTGTACTCAAAAGAAATTTATGTCCTTTTTTTCACACAAATAGAGCTTTCTTTTGGCGGTATTTGATCACCTCTGGGTTTTAATTTTTTTGCGCTGTAAACGAAAAAACCAAACATTTTGAAAAAAAAAACAATATTTTCTCATTTCTGTTATAAAGAAATATCCTATAAACTCAAATTTAGGCCAAAATGTATTTTGCTGTATGTCTTTGGTAAAAAAAAAAAAATACCAATAGGTGTATATTAATAGGTTTGTGTGAAAGTTATAGGGTCTACAAACTATCATATAGGTAATAGAATTTCCACCATATTTTGCTGTTGGCGTTGCGCTAGTTTAACTGACAATTGTGCGGTCATGTAATTTTGTACATAAATTAAATTTGTTATTTTTTCACGCAAATAGAACTTTCTTTTGGTGGTATTTGATCACCTCTGAGGTTTTTTTTTGTTTTATAAACTAAAAAAGACCGAACATTTTGGAAAAAAACTAATTTTCTCATTTCTGTCATAACAAATATCCTATAAACTCAATTTTTATCATAACTTTAGGCCAAACTGTATTTTGCTACATGTCTTTGGTAAAAAAAAATCCCAATAGCTGCATATTAATTGGTTTGTGTGAAAGTTATAGCGTCTACAAACTTTGGTATAGATACTGGAATTTACACAGCTTTTACTTTCTGACTGCCTCTCATATTTCTTGAGGTGGTAAAATTCCAGGGCAGTACAAACACCCCCAAATGACCCCTTTTCAGAAAGTAGACACCCTAAACTATCTGCTGAGAGGCATGTTGAGTTCATGGAAGATTTCTTTTTTTACACAAGTTTTTTTTTTTTACACAAAGTTGTCATTTAAATGGTATATTGCTCAGATATGCCATGGGTATATTTGGAATTACACCCCAAAATATATTCTGCTACTTCTCCTAAGTATGGGGATACCACATGTGTGAGACTTTTTGAGAGCCTAGCCACATCAAGGAGCCCGAAATCCAATGACCCTTTTGAAAGCCTGATGGTGCGTAAATTTCACATTTCACTTCCACACTACCTATTACAGTTTCTGAGGCCCTGAAATACCAGGATAGCACCAAACCCCCTCAAATGTCCCCTTTTTGGAAAGTTAACACCCCAAGGAATTTAAAAAGAGGCATGGTGAGTATTTTGCAGATCTCATTTTTTCTCATAAGGTTTTTTAAATATAAAAAAAGAAAAGAAAAAATATGTTTTAATTTTCATTCTTCATATTCCAAAAACTTGTGGCAACAAATGAGATCTGCAAAATACTCACCATGCTTCTTATCAAATTCCTTGGGGTGTCTACTTTCCAAAAAGGGGTCATTTTGGGGGTTTTCGTACTATTCTGGCATTTCAGGGCCTCCGAAACTGTGATAGGTAGTCAGGAAGTGTAATGAGGAAATAAAGCCTTTTAAAAGCCTGAAGGTTCTTATTGGATTTTGGGGTCCTGTACACGGCTAGACTGACATAAAGTCTCTCACATGTGGTATCCCCATACTCGGTAGAAGTATCAGAATGTATTTTGGAGAAAAATTCCACATATACCCATGGCATGTGTAAGTAATATATCATTTAAGTGACAACTTTGAGTGTAAAAAATGTTTCTTTTTGTCATTTTCCAAAAACTTGTGGTAAAAAAATAAATTTTTCTATTGACTCAACATGCCTCTCAGCAAATAGTTTGGCGTGTCTACTTTCCAAAAAGGGGTCATTTGGGGGGGGGCAATTTTTGCCCAGCATTAGAAATTTATGCAACATATCACTCTCTCTTCTAACCACCTGAAGACCAAGCCTTTTCTGACACTTTTTGTTTACATGAAAAAATCAGTACTTTTTGCTAGGAAATTACTTTGAACCCCAAAACATTATATATATTTTTAAGCAGACAAGTGAATAAAATGGTTGGTGCTGCAATTTTTTATGTCACATAGTACTCATGCAGCGATTTTTCAAACACAATTTGTTCACTTTTAATGCACAAAAACACAATATATTGGCCAATTGTTTGGTAAAATATAAAAAATGATGCTATGTTGAGTAAATAGATACCAAGCATGACATGCTTTAAAACTGTGCATGATCCATGCAACGGCGACAAATTATGCAATTTGTCGCCATTGCATGGGTCGTGCACAATTTTAATATCCATAGGAAAAGTTTTACAAGTCTTTACAGGCTACCATTTTAGATTTACATGGAGGTCTAGTGCTAGAATTACTGCCCTCGATCTGACATTTGCGGTGATACCTCACATGCATGGTGTAACCGCTGTTTACATACTGACACAGGGTCAACGCTTCCGCACACAGTTGTGCATGTTTGGGGGAGCGAGGGTGCTTTTTATTTTCTTGTTTGTTTTTGGGAATGTAAATATCCCCTGTGACAGCAATAAGCATTGACAGGTATTATTTTCTGAGAAATCTGGGGTCTATCCCCTGGGACATCCCCTATTGAAATCTGTGCCAAAAAATATTATAAAATATATATGCCAAAGCGTAGGGGCTGTCCACCCACTGGCCACCCCAGGCCACCATGCTTGGCTGTATATGCTCTTTTTTAACTGCGGATGAAAAATCTCATCCAACAGCGCCACACACACTTATGTATATTCTGAGAGCAAGACCCTGTTGCTGTCAGAATAAACAGATCAGTGCTGCAGCTGAATGGCATTCCTGCAAAGAAAACAGCAATGGTTAACAATAAAACAGTTACAATAAAACCATAACAGTAACTCGACAACAATAAAACAACAACTGTTTTTGGTTTTTAAATTTTTTTTACTTTTGATTTTTTTATGTTTTATTTACTTTTTTATTTTTTTTAACTTTTTTAACTTTCAGATGGTAGGGTCTCAAAATGTGATAGCCAGTTTCCTGATTACCTAACATCTTTCAAGACCTTGGCATATATGTGCCCTAGACTGTGCCATGCTGTACCCTATACTAATAGTCCGCTAGTGTATGGTAACAAGGGAAGCAGTGCTTGAGGCAGAGACCAGGTTGGCCAGGACAGGTGGGACCAAAAAAAGCGGGCGTCACATCTAATTCCGTGTCTGCTACAGACATTAAATTTTTCGGGGGATGCCTTTTGGGTTGGGGTACCAGGAATGGCATCAGGAAAATGCCTCTCATGCAGCCGGTTCACTGCATCTGTGTTGGGGGTTAGGGCCACAGCACCTTCTAGATACAAAAGGGCCGTGATGATCTCTTCCTGGAATTTTAGGAAGGATCCACCTCGTTCAGTTGCTTTGTAAAGCACAAAAGCGTTATATAGAGCCAAATGAAATAAATAAACAGACACTTTTTTGTACCAGTGTCTGGCTTTCAGGAAACTAAGTACGGCTTCATCATCTGGCCGTTGAAGTCCACCCTTCCCATGTTAAGGTTATAATCATGGATACAGAGTTGCATCTCAACAACACCAGCTGCCGTGTAAATTTGTATGGTCATGTCTGCGTGAGTAGAAGACAAGACGAAAACATCCCAATTGTCCTTCCACTTCACGATGAGCAATTCATAATTTTTCAAGCAGGCTTTTTGCCCCTTTCTAAGACGGGTATTTACAAGCTGTTGGGGGAAGCCCCCAGTGATTAGGTCACACGGTTGTGGCCGCAGGGTGATGGCAGATGGGTTGGCCAATGTCAGGGCTCCCAGGTGTGACCAGAGATGTGTGACTGACGCAGGGAAACGCAGACCTCAGATATGTTATAAACAATATAATTTATTAACACTAACAATACAAACATAAACGCAGTGCAATACTAAAACATAATACAGTGCAAACAAACCAAACCAAACCACCCACAGATAACAGTACATACAAGCAAGCGTCGTCAGACAGGCCGGGTCAATATCAATAGGGCAGGTAGGTACAGGGGGAGCAAGCAGAGATTGGTCAGGGTCACAAGCCAGGGATCAGAACAGGTAGCAAGCAGCGTGGTACAGAGGGTCAGACAGAGGGATGGTCAGGAGCGAGCCGGGATCAGAGCAGGAGAAGTCAGCAGCGGTTCAGAAACAGGATGCAGGACAGAAACAGGATGCAGGGCCCAGGACAAACACACACCAAGGCAGAGTCTGTGGGTCTGGCCATCCCTTAAATACCCCAGCATAATCAGTTACAGGTGTTAGCTGGCTGCAAAGTTGAGTCTCTGATTGCTGGGAACACCCGCTGGCCAGCCCTGGTACTGCAGATCAAAAGGCAGGTGAGTCCCACCATAGCTGGCCAGTCCATTCCTGACAGCCAAGGTCTGAGAGGATAATTACTATAACATTCTAGTTCTGAACAGTGGTTAAGTTTGAATGGGCTGGGAGCAAGCTGTGGGCAGAAGAGGAGGAGAATGCATTTCCTGATGCAGATACTACTCCGATGCTTGGATGATATTGGTCAAAGCCTCTCATGTCATCGTACTGTGTACAACTTTAAATGTTTACCTTTGCTTTATCTGCCCACAGAATATTTTTTCAGTAGTGCTATAAAATATCCAAGTGGTCTTTTTTAAACTTGAGACAGGCAGCAATATTATATCGAAATCAGTTGTATTCCCAGTGTTACCGTGTTCCCAGTAATCTAAATCATTCCCAGTAATTTAAAACAGTTCCTATTATATTTACATTCAAGTTATATTTGCATTATTGTAGCAAATTCTAGTACCATCAAGATATCAGACCATTCAGAGAGATGTATTGTTGAGTAAAGCTAGAGTCAGGGGCGGACTGACCATTTGGAAACTCGGGCACTGCCCGTGGGCCCGGGGTCAGTAGGGGCCCCATGAGATGCCCCTGGTACTTTTTTCACAGGATTTTTTGAGTTTGGGCAAGGACACAGGGGCCCCATGATCCCCTATTGCCCGGGGGCCCCATAAGTTGTCAGTCCGCCCCCTGGCTAGAGCTAAATTGTTTAACACTGCTGGGAGCTCATAAGCAGCTGGGAATGGTCTCAGGTGAAAACTGAAATATATTAAATCTGTTATATCAGGAGAAAACAAGGGGAAAAGGTGTTATAAATGTGAAGATGACAATACATGTGCACAAAGCTTGCTGAAAATATTGAACATCTATGCATGTCACAAGCCATCCATCCACTCTAACAACTCACAGTGGATAGATGGCTGCTAGAATACAAGCGCTGTTTCTTTAGAATCAGCAAACATACTGAGAACTTGATCTCTCGCAGGGAGCATTGCACTTCAGAGCTATAGGTCTGCTTCAGTAGGGTGTGTTAGACCACTGCTACCCCAAAACGAACAAAAGTCCTTTTCTGCACCATGCTGGCAGCTGTCAGGCTTTTCTACTCAGACTGTTACTGCTTCCTAAAAAAACATAACTTTAAGATTTTGCACATCTTTTGATTGATCCAACTGGAATGTATTTAGCTTATTTAAATTGAATGTTCAATTGGGCTTTAATGCCTGATATACAAAATGCTTTCACTTAATGAAAACAATGGTATCAGTTTATCTGCTATGCCCAGTGCCCCAGAGTTATCATGCTACATCATAGGCAAGTCTGCTATTCAGTAATATACACAGGCAGGGGCGGACTGACCATTTGGGAACTCGTGCATTGCCTGAGGGCCCGGGGTCAGTAGGGGGCTCCATGAGATGTCCCTGGTACCTTTCATAGGCTTTTTTGGGTGTGGTTTGAATGTGGGTGAGGACACAGGGGCCCCATGATCCCCTATTGCCCGGGGGCCCCATGAGTTGTCAGTCCGCCCCTGTACACAGCTGTAATCCTACATTTCAAGATAAAGAGGATGAAAAATAATTCAATGCGACAGAGGGTAGGATAGTTACAGGTAAGGTAAATTTCACATAAACTTTGCTAAAAATGTCTTCAGAGGTGTTTGACAGGGGTGGCAGAAAGCCAGGGTCAACACCATTATATCATGGTATAAAAAAGTCTAAATACATATTCAGCACTGATTCTATAAGAATACAGGATTAACACTGGACAGCCCAACAAGTACTGGTGCTTATTGTTCGTTTCAATCCCGGTACTTGATTTCTTAGATGCAGAATCCGTACTGCTTGTAATTAATACTCATGATTATTGTGGTACCAAGTTTCAATGACTAAAGTGCTAATAACATGTGATGTTGAGCAATCATTACAGTTAGTATACTGTTCACCTTACCAGAATTGAATGCATCAGGCCCATTGTTTTGTAAAGAAATGTTAGAATTTCTGTAAGTGAACTGTGTGATTTAGTGACTGTAAGGCACAGGAGAATATTACCTTTCTATGGCTGATAAATCCACTGTGTATTTTCTTTTTACAGTTTGTATGTATTTCAGGTCTGCTTTGCTGCATAGAAACGATGTGTGAAGTTGTAGGATTACTTCTTTTTCTGCCAATACTTTTTGTATAAAATAGATTAGGAAGTGCCAAGCATATTGCTGACTCTTAACAATGTGTCTAGTTTTGTAGCTTTGTTAGCGGCAGGGCTTTTAGTGGGGCTCACATCATGCCCTTGAGATTTCATGATACAAATGTTTGATTGTAAAATTGACAACCAACTTCCTGTACTTATGACTTTTCGTAACATTTACACTTTACAGAGAAACTAGCTAATTCTTTGTGTTTTTTAGCATTATGTTTGTGAAATTTTTATTGCAGACATTAGTAATACATTAAGTCCTTTGGAAAAGCATAATTACTGCCTAGACCATAATTGGTTCCAGTCAACCTAAAATAGTCACTTCGCTTTCAGCAGCTTTTTTCCACTTTGACCCCAGGTTCTACTTAGCAATAAAAATGAAGAATAGTAAGAATATAAAAATAAGAAAGAAATAAGAAGTCCAATTATTTAGTATTTAACTGATCAATTTTTCTTGCTGCAATAACTTGATAAAATAACTGAAGGTCGCAGAACCTTAAGGGAACCTGCATACAGGCAAAGATCAGTGTCAATCCAAGTGCACTGCAAAACTATAAACAAAAAAGTTTTCTATAGACAGTAATCAGAGGGCATGAAACAACTGAATGGGATAGCAGACAGAAACAGGCAATGATAGGCAAAAGCCTATGCTTTTTCACATAGTACAATTGGGGACCCATTGCAGGATACAAAGAGTTGCTGCAGTATAACTAGATTAGATGTTTGCACTAAGCTTCATGATCATACGTCTAACACTATGGGGTTTATTTACTATAGCTGGAGAGTGCAAAATCAACCTTACTTCTGCGTAGAAACCAATCAGCTTCCAGGTTTTATTGCCAAACCTTAATTGAACAAGCTGAGGTTAGAAGCTGATTGGATTCTATGCAGAAGTGAGCCTGATTCTGCACTCTCCAGCTTTAGTAAATAAACCCCTATATATTTTACAGTATTTATAAAAAATACCTTTTATTTACCACATGAACATGTTTCACCTTTAACTGCCATTTTGTCTACAAATTGTTCAACCCCTACACGTCATGTAGAATTGTTATTTTCAGGCTTGAAATGAAGATGTAGCTCTAGAAAGCCTATATTTCTCATGAAGTATCATTTTATCTTATGAATCATTATTTTGTAACCCTTGAAAAATTTCCTTTTCTTCTCTCATAGAAACTCTATTAATTCAATTGGATGCCATTTTAGAACCAAGCATATATCCAATAATCTTTGAAAATTGCCTTTACACACAAAATACTACAAAAATGTGATAATTAGATCCTTGTGATAAAATCTTAAGTTAAAAAAAAATGAAACAATTTGACTGATGAATAATAAAAAGAAATTATACATGAGAATGTAAATTGGTGTTCATATCTGATTTTCTTCAGTTGCTTCCTCCTCTATATATACTAACATCTAATTTGTCATCTTCCTTTTGCTTGTTTTCTTCTATATTTTCTGCAGTGTTCAGCCTTGTAAGGTTTTTTTAATACCTCCCTTACTTGACTATCACAATCAACATGCTAACTTTTCTGTGTTACCTGAGTTTACACGTTTAGAATACCTAGTTAGAACACAGAACCTGTCTCACAAGCATGAAGAGCAATTAAACAAATAAACAATATTAAAAGGAAATTTACCAATCACACTGACCACCACTGCATTTCTCCACCAAATGACAATGCATCCATGTACTCAACTGACCACAACTGTACTAATGTTCAACTTTTTTGACCACTAATGTAACAGTTCACACAGCATAATTACCACCACTGCACCCACAAACATCCTTGACCTTCACTGCACCATCATACTACACTGCCTGCAACTGCACCAATGCATTTCTCCACTGACTGCCAAAGTAACAGCTCTATTCTCAACTGCATAAACTCACTTTTCCACTGATGCAACTGCACAGATCTCTACTGGTTACCACTTTACCTGCATGCTTTTCTATTGCTACTGATGCGATAACAAGTACCAAAAATGACTTCACTATGTACACTGCGGTATGTATTACATTCCCTAGACCACTAAAATCAGTACACTGTGTTGTATTTTTATACCACATGGGATTTGTTTCAGCAATTCTGTATTTTTTTTCCATTAAATCAATGGACACACTAGTGCTAGTAAAATAAATTTACGCAAAATCCAACAAGGTTAATTGGAATCCCACAAACTCAGGTACAGATATCCTACTAAATCTTATAGTACCTGAGAGACAGAAATCTCTTAACAGTTAATCTAACTGCTTACCAGTGGGATGACCATTTAAATATACCCATTGGTATTTATTTTTTTTAATATTATGTTTTTGCTATTCTCAGTTATCTGAAAGTATTCTTTGGTATTTGCGGACTTGTAATTTTCCCATATGGCTACATTCACATCAGGGCTGAGCAATTTTCAGGTGTTTTTATTTCAGGGTTTTCAAGCATTATTGCAAGTGTATATGAGGGTTTTAGAAGCATATTTTGAGTGTTTTAACATGTGTATTCAAGCTTCCAGCTTTTTTGTTCTAGGCAATAGAAATCACTAAGGGAGGGAAGCCAGTTTTTATAGGCTCAAAAATGCCTAAAATATGCCTTAAAAAAGCCTGAATAAAGTCTAAAAAAACAATTCAAAAACACTCAATTTAAGCATTTTCAAGTATTCCCATTGAAGTCTAGGGGGACAAAAATGTCCAAATCTGCCTCAAAAGTATCTCATGTAGGTTTGGAGCTTCAGGCATCAAGCTACTCAAGCAGGCATCCAGCTCAAGATGTCTGAGCGCTTATACGTGAACATTCACCTTTTAAATACATGATATTTGGGTGTGAATGGGGTCTTGGCATTTATAAAAAAACACAAATAAATAATATGACTCCTACTTAATATCTTTAAAAATATCACTATATTATTGCTCAACTATTTGTGGTCCATGAAAAAGTGTTATTTTAGAAAGTGCTAAAAAGCCAGTTTCAGGCTTTAAAACTTGACAAGCATGGTATCCATACCAAAGTTGAATACACTGAGATTTTGGATAAGTTGCGTATGCTTCAGAAAAGCGTGTGATATATTGCAGATCACTACAGGGTTTCCATGACAATGTTGAGCTGGACTAAATTACTCATTTACTGAATATGTTTCTACTGCAGCCTATTTTTCATTAGAATACCTGTTATATTTCATTATGAAGTAACATGCCACACTAAAGAACTCTGACTTAGAAAACTTCTGCAGCGAGATTCATACTTTGTTTCCATAGTGACTGTGTGTATTTTGGCAGACTTTAGTATTCTAACAAGTAGCTAAAATAGTAATACGACCTCCCCAAACCATGGCTACATTTAAGTGTCTAATATTGCAAATCCAAATACTGAAGTGTGCCCAGGAATATTGAGGGGTATCACAAGTTAAAATGCTTGTGGTGACCAGCCTCAGAGAAATTTAAAAAAAATAGGGGTGAGACATTTTTTTTGTACATCATTTTTGGAGTTTAAGTCAGGTAAAAATAATTAAAGTAACTTAGCAAAAAAAAGTCTTCTGCAGTTATCCTTATAACTATTTTTATAACTTCAGTTAAATATTTGATAATGCTGGTTCAGCCTTGTTTTTGGAATCACGGAATCTACATATGAGATTTGTTTATGTTTTTATATAGGAATTCTCCTTAAAAACAGTTTTAACCTACCAACACTCTCTTGTTCCAAAATTACATCAAAAACATCAGCGCTTTTTGATTAGATCTAAATGGAAGAGGCACAATACCAGATTCACTTGCAGATGGCACTAGTTTGTCAAGGCATCTGATCCAATTGAATCAGTAAGGGGGGAAACCCTCCACCTGTGGTTAATATAGGATGGCAATATACTCCCATAGTTCCCGAGTGTCCTGGGTCTTGACTCTTCTTGTACCCAGTCCCTTAGACCAGGGGACTCCAAATTTTCTAAACAAAGGGCCAGTTTACCATCTTACAGACTTTCCAGGGCCAGAATGTGGTCATTGTGAGTAGAATATGCTGGTCCATCAGTGGGAGTAAACAATGCTTCATCATTCATATGAGTGGGAGGAATAAAGTGAATTGTTGGTATTGGTGGAAGGAATAGTGCCTCATCGTTGGAGTCAATAGGAGGAATGGTGCCCCATTGTTGCTGTCAGCAGGGTGGATAATACCCACATTTGTGGTGTCAATCGAGGGAATAGTACCCCATTTTTGGTGTCAGTGGAAGGAATTATGCCCCATCATTGATGTCTGTAGTGGGAACAGTGCCAATTGTTGATATCAGGGGAACAAATAGTGCCCTATCATTGGTGTACATTGGAGGAATGGTGCCCCATTTTTGGTTTCAGTCTGAGAATAGTTCCTTGTTTTGGGGGAGCAATAGTGCCCAAGCTACTGGATAAAGGCAGGCAAAGGGCCACAGTGTTCGCAGAGCTGTTACAGAGCCACTGAGAAAGCCATTGAGAGAGCTGGAAGTTCCTTATTTTGATGTAAGTTGTGAATAAATTTGTCCCTATACTTTGAGATCCGTCTAAGAGTCTTCTTGCTTTTATGAGGACTTTGGAGGAGTACCCCTGAAGCGAAGGAATGGGAAGAGTCTGATTCCATAGTATTGACTATGCATATGAATACTCACAGAGGGTAATAGTATTTAGCATCACTGTTGGTTGGATCACAGAGTGCACACAATATTGGATCACGGAGTGCTCACGGTTTTGGTTTAACATATATATTTTTACTGTTTTTTTTTTTTATGTGTTTTGCACATTTAAAGAGTGGTTTGTGATTTGCACGGATTGGAGTGTTATTTATATGTTTAAAGGTGATGCACTATAGATTATTTCTTTGTTTTGAGGTTTTCGTGGAATGATTAGGATTATAATCCTTCTTACTGGATTGAAGTTGAAAATTTGGATTTTGGACTTTATTGGACACATTTGAGACTGAAATTGAATTGGACACTTAATGGTTTTATTTTATTTAATTTATTTTCATATTTTTCTTTGGGAATTCACGTGGTATATCACAAAAAGGTATATTTATTATAAAGGGCCACATCTGGCCCCAGGGCCACAGTTTGGAGACCACTGCCCTAACCCAACAAAAAGGCTTGGGAGGCCCACTTTCCTTTTAACTACAAATATACGGTAGTTTCTGCAATTATAAGCACTTATATAAGTATGAGTTATGCACCAGCTAGTTAAACATATACACATTTTGTATATTTTAAATGTTTTTAAAGGATTTGCATCTTATATGAACACTGGAGGGTAAATTGAGCAAAGAGTTTACTAAAATACAGTTTCACCTTCTCTATTTGTCCTGCTGACCATTGTCACTGGATCGAAAAGTAGTGGCAACTGCAAGTTGTTACACTTTTATACAATGGGGACACATGTTCTACAGATAATTGTATCAGATGGGAATATCCCATAATTTTGAAGAAATTTGCTGTTACCTTATAATGAAGTGATAGGAAAGCTCCCCAATAGGACAGCAAAAAAAAATTTGATATGGGGTTTTACCCATTACTTACTCTATCCAACAAAGACAAAGTTTTGGCTATGAATACACTTTAATTTGGACAGGCAGTTACTTTTTAAAAGTCCAACACCCCCTCTTATACCCGCCTATACCTATAGTAAGTTCTGCGCCTATTATGTACAACAGAACAGATATGAACCTACAAACAATAAAAGTTTAAAAAAAATTAAATTACTGTTACCCACAGAGGTTGATACTGTACATGATACTTTATGAATACAATCTTTCATGAGATGCGCTCTATTCCTGTGCTTCAAATGGACCTGAAGCAGACCTGCATGAACCTGAAGCATGAACTTAAAAAGGTGAGTCAATCTTGTGAAAGCTTTTATAGAAAAATGTAATTCTAATTTAAATACATAACATACTATACAATCCCATACAGTACTCAACTGTGTTGTTACAGGTACTGTAATAGGGCTAGACTCACTTTATACGTTGAGGTTAGTGTATTCCCAGGGTTGACTGCTTCTGTCCCTTCCAGGCATCTTTGCGCCTTGGAGGAAACTGAAAAATCCACAAGTAGCTGCATCTTTATTGTATTTGTGCAGTATAATTAATAGACACAATCAGACTGCATGCTAGATCTGGTGCACGATAACACTAGAAAATGAGTTACAAACAATGCAACTGTATTGATAAATGCACCTCACAGTCTGCATGGGCATAGCAACTCTAGAAAAGGCATAAAGAAGGTGCAAATTGTCTTATTTATGGCCAAAATATGATAGTAGTGACTCTAATACTGTGACAGTGAGAACACAGGAAAGTCACAATGGCTCAATAAAATGATTAAGGAATACATGAGTCAACACTGTGCCATTACAATCGACTTCTGTCGAGCAGGGGCAGCCACACATTGATTGAAATTCAACCAGTCCCCGTTGAACCTGCCAAATTTTCATCAGTGTATGGCCAACTTACATTTTGTGACAAACTAAAGTCTATAGCTAAAGATTGTAATTATGTTAACTGTATTGGTCTGGAAAGTAATTCATGGAATTCTATTTTGTGGTGGATAGGTAAGTATATACTTAGAAGTAGTGGGGAATTAAAGCAGACCTGCTGCTTTGCCTTAAATATTTAGTGGTCACAGCCTTCTAGTACCTCAGGTTTTTATGAACATCAAGGCTGTTGAATGATCAGGGGAGAGATTCTGTGCTCCTGCCTGTGAGTTTACCAGACTGGGAAGTTTGTGTATAGTTGTCTGGGCAAATAACAGGCAGACCCCACAGTGAGTGGACTGACTTAATTTGCTTGTTGTATGAAGATGAATCCACACTACATGGGTGATTAGGATACATATGTTGAATTGCCAAGCGACCCAGTTTTGGAACTTCAGAAGAATGTGAAAAATATTATTGACAGGACTGTGTAAAATAAAGTGATTTCTAAAATTTGTAAGACTTCCTCTAGGTTGAACATCTAAGAAACCCTGGTTCTGTATATCTTACCCTAGGTGTGTAAGGATATCGTTTTTTTATTTAGAAGATATTTCTAATTTCTTGGAAAACAAATTGTAACTTGTCTGATCTTCACAATGTAGTCTTGGTAACATGAGACATATCAGGACTTAATACGTCATTTGAACACTCTCAATGAATGTCTTCAGCCAGTTCTCTAGTTAGACACATTGGCCTGTATATGAGTCAGTGTGGCAGGCGTACACCCAGAGATGGACGCGGTTCAACCATTTTGGCTTCAACCTCCATCTTGGCAAAGGGTTTAACCATCCTGACAAACATATTTCCCCCTCATTCTCCCCCTTCCCTCTCTGAGAGGCACAATGACATTTGTATAGTGTGTGTGTGTGTGTTAGGAGTGTCACAGGAGGCCAGAGCCCAGCAGGGGGCTAGGAGCTATAAAATCCCCAAGGGAGCTGGGGCCTCGCTGTCCAAACAACCTGTGCCATTTAACACCTCGTAAAAAGATAACACAGCCTTCCCAGGAGTTCAAAAGACATTGAACCAGATAACCTTTTTAAAAATCCATTTTCCCCTATGTCTCCTATCTTGGAATATGAGAGACTTTCGTAAAAACCAGGCATATCGTCAGATTGGCCAAGAGGAGACGAACATTTTGATAGGTCACTCTCCGTGGTTGGAATACATAGGAAAGCAGAAAAGTAGATCTTGTGAACCATTCAGTGTAGAATTTCATATTTAATATCTAATCAATCCTCACACGTGTCCGCATAATAATCTACTCGCGGGTGGAGTGTCACTTATGCATATGGAAAGAGATTTTGGCTCTAGTTTAGGCCTATGCCCAGACGATCCCTCCCTTGTTCTCTGTATATTTATATATATATTGGTTACATCTTTTTTCTGTGAATATTTTTATTGCACCCTTTTGACCTTTTAGTAATAAATCTTTCCTTCTGAAAGTGTTGAACTGTTTCTATAGCTCTTTATTGCAATTTACAAATTCCTGCCTCTAAAAAGAGCGCTACTGTGTTTGTTTAACCCTCTGTATAACCGGCCTGCGGTGACCGTGTTATACAGATGATTACCTCAACCATTATAGTGTTATAACTGATATCGCCGAGTTTCCTCTTTCTCTGTACAAAAAGGAGGTGGTGGCAGTGTGAAGGGTTAATTGCGTAATTAACCTGACCCAGTAACAATCGCTCAGGCTGCCGGTACATAGATTGTGGTACAATTAGCTGGGAAATCGTTGTGCAGGGTGTAGCTGGGTGTGGCATTGTTACGCACGTGACATCGCGGTTTCAGATTGGCCAGTCCTTCGGTCACGAGTTTGGTGAGAAGGCCAGGGGTCTGAGGCCGTGCTCGTCACATATTGGTGACAGCGATGATGGGATCGTCACATATTGGTGACAGCGATCATGGGATCGTCACATATTGGTGGCAGCGATCTTGCGTCTGTCACAGTCAGAAAGTATTTTTTTTTGTTTACAGTCATTACATTTTGTGTTGTAAAATTACTGCTTTCTTTATATGAAGAAGTATAGTATTACTACCAACAAAAGGAACTATGATGGGTGGAGCCTCACAAGGTCTCCAGGTCCTCAGGCGGTGCCGCCCCTGAAAATTGCTGCCCTAGGCAAATGCTTTGTTCACCTTGCAGTAAATACACTGCTGCCTCTAATACACATACAAGACTTTAGAAACAGGCAGCCTCAGAGCAGAATGAGAGAAAGTCCTCTCAGTCTTCTCTTTGGCAGTGTCATGTGACATGTCAGAGCTAATAGGAAGCTAGGAAATCTTCATTCAATTGTATCTGAGATCTGAATAGCGCCTGTATACCAAAGGATGTTGCTGAACTCGTCTCAGTGCCCAGACCTAGAGACACACATGGCTCTTACCTACACCAAAACTCCTGAACCTAAGTCAGGTGTAAGGAGTAAAGGAGTAAGCTAAACTGATCACATAGGACTAAGATCTCAGTAAATTTCTGTCTTGGAAGAAGGAATACAAGAGGGCAATGACAGATGAGGGACACAACATGCTAACATTCTTTAGCAGTGAGAATATTTTGGTGTGCATAAAACCTTTTTTATACCCCTTTATTTAACATCTTTCGTGTACACATTACCCACAGAAAAGTAAACACAACAATCAAAAGTTATGAATCTTAGTTGTGCCACATTTATCCAGTTTCACAACAAAATCTTCTTCCCAGTTTCTATCAAGCAGATATGACTATTCTGTCCCTTTAACACTCCAGAATACTTTATCGTTCTGTCAAGTACCTGGGGATTTCACCTGCACCTCCTGTGAAACACCCCTGGAAGTATTGATAGAGAATGTGAGGACACAAGTATTGGTATTGTGGGCAATACTGGATCTGTGCAGCACCTGGGTGCATGGGACAGATGACTGTTTCCAGTCATCTGTCCCATGGGCAGGAACCAGATGTAGAAACACTGTTGCACTACAGCAGATGATAGGAACATAGTCAAGACTTGAACCAAAGTCAGTAACACACAGGCGATGAGATATCAAATCAGGAATCAGAAATAGTGATAGCCCGGGCAGCTGAGATACAAGGTAGGCTGTGGTCACAACAGGTAAGCAAAGGTTCACAGACAGATCAGAAGGCAAACCTGGTCATACACTGGAAGGCAGAATTAGCAGTTCAGATCACAGGTAATTAAAAACTAGCTGAAGACCACTCAGCAATCTCTCTATGCAATGATCCAGTTTATATAGGCCTTTCGACAGGAGGGTGCTAATGCATGCCTGGCAATCATTCTATACAACAGGGACACATGCATATGCCTTCACTAGTTTTCTTGATTTGAAACAACTTCCTTCCATTCTTGCCTCCAGGATGTCTCTAGATCCTCTCCTATCCTTCAGAACTCCATACCCCAATCTGTCCATCTATCACCTACTCTGTCTACCTTAACTCCATCCCTGAAAACTCAATGTCTGTCTGCTTGAAGTTGCCACTCACACCTCTAAGTTGCATGCTAGTTGCAAGACAGTCACCTCACTTGCCATAAAGCTAAACAGGTGCTTCCTTTCCATTGAATTAGCATAGAGTGGTTAATTAGACAGTGTTTGTCTTCATCAAAAAGGTATTCAGCTTGAAAACAGATTCCCTTTAAATATCATAAAATGTGTAGCAGAGAAAAACAAAGTAGCCAGGATACTGGATTAATACATTATAACCATGTTTATTGACAAATAAGTATTCACACTTACATATAGGCAAGGGAAGAGCAGCTCTGAATTAGCTGGTAATCATCCAAATCACAACAGCTCAGACTATCAGATCAGTGGGCTGGGTGATAGAGAGCTGGGCTCACCAAAATTAATGCCACCGGCAGCTTCTCACGGCCTCACTTTGACACTCCAATGCTGCTACCGATGTAGGGATGTGGGTAGGCACAATGTGTTTCAGGGTCCTGCCCTCTTTTTCAAGTCATGTGTACCACCCCTTACCCCTGGAAAGTGGTTAGGGCCCCCCAAGTAATTTGATAGGCAAGCATCTTGAACCTCAAGGCAGAATCCATGATACTTTGTAGGGTGAAGGAAATTGAACCCCAGTCACTTTAGAACGTTCAAATGGTTTATTAGGAACAATAAATTTATGAAGAGAACATACCAATAAAAATCGATAAAAAAACTGCCAACTCCAGCCATCTTCTCAAGCAACAGTCAATACAGACTTTGGACCTTTAAGATGAGACTGAAAATCTGTACTTTTTGGACTGTTGAGCAGCTTCAGGCAGAACATTACCTTCTGGAGCAGGTTGACAGCACTTCCCTAATGTCCACTTGCAATGGCTCTCCATGACACTATTCAGCAGGACACTTCTTCCCTAGATGCACCAACAAGGTAAAACCAACTCTTCCAGGCCACAGACTAAAGCCTCTCTTCTAATTCCAGGGCCTTCCCAAACAGCAGACCTGTGAGGCAGCAACCTCCAATACTGCTTCCTCTCCTGGCAGTAACAGAGAAGGCGAGAACCTCCTCTGCTGGCAAATACATTTCTGGAAGGTCATTTCAAATATTTATATCCTTTTCCAGCACAATGGCAACAAACCTCCTAATGGTTGACTAGGGGAATAAACATAAATCTAAACTATTGCATCTTCTTGTTTTGTTACCAAGGACACTCAGCAGGCAGAAGCAATAGACTGCATTTTGGGGAAACCAAACAAAAACAGAACTACAAAAATCCAAGCTCAGGCAAACTGCAGCCTAGCTACAACACCAGATGTAGACTATGGACATGGACATCCCAGTTTATGGCAGGGTAGTTTTTATATATATATATATATATATATATATATATATATATATATATATAAAATTACGATATGTGTATTGAGTATAAAGAGTATGTGAAATACATTTTTCTGAATATATGTACTATATGGAGAGAAGTACTGGATGGGAATGAAACACACACAACACTACAAAATAAGGGTGGCCCCTACATTGGTGTGTTTAAATGAAAACAGGATGTATCACGTTTCTTATTTCTGTCACTTCTTTCATTGCATACATGTTTTGTGTACATTATCTTTGAATTCCTATCCAGTATTGTGTAATACAGTTCCTAAATACTATGACCAGTACTTCTGAAGTCTATATCCACAGACTATTAAAATATGTGAGTGATTTCACCATAGAAAAGATTTATATCCAATATATTCTACATTGAGTGTGCCATTAAATGCATTTACCTCTCACAAAAAACATTTTAGTTTACTTCAACACCCTCTCCTGTAACACAGGAGTTATAAAACATTTTTTTTTCTATTCGAATTGTAGATTATAACATTTAGAAAATAACTGAACCTACACTGATATGAATGATATGGCAAAGGTATTAAGCTAACTATTAGGCTAAGTTCACACTTGCTAATATTACTAATGCTGACACTAATGAGAATCAACGAACTATAGCAATAGAGCAGTATTAAACCCAAAAGCAAACATGTTTTATAACGCGTCTTACCAATTTTGCACCAATGTGATGGCTGCATTAGTTTCCTTTTTTAGTCTTTCTTTCTTCTATTTATATCTGGTAAACCAGCCAGCAAGTCTGTTGTTTTTCACAGCACAAACTCTCCAGCAGAATGTATCAGTTTACATGGTTGAGACAAAACATTTAGCAGTGGAAGGGCTGATTAAAATTATTACTATTATACAGGATTTATATAGCGCGTATTTAGCATTTTAAAATGATCAGCTTTCATTTATTCATGCAAAACCTTTATCCCAAAAGGAAAAAAAAAAAAAACTGTTCCTGTAACATTTTTTAGTATGTTGTAACTGATCATAAAGTATGAGTTGGAGTTTGGCTTCAATTTGTTTTTAGTTCTAAATTTGCAAGTACATCTACCACTCCCCTACCCCCAGACTGACAATGCTGGTGTCTGCTGTACCACCTATACTCATTTCTCTAAAGTGGTGTTTCACTAATACAGGAGGTCGGTTACTGGCCAGATAACCTTTTGAAAACAGGGAGAAAAAGCCAAAGAAAAGAAAACTAATGCAGCCACCACCTCTACCTCACTGATATTACACCTTCCACTTCATTGATATTTGATAAATACTTGTTTGGGGTGACTATAGCCATATTAGTGCACTGTTTTCACAAATAATTGAGTACAATCCGTGATATTATTTTTATATACAGTTGTGTTGAAAATAATAGCAGTCAGACATCACTAACCGGATCAATCACTGTTTTTGGTAGAAATGATATTTCTACATGGCAAATAATTTACTAGCAGGTGTAGTAGAGTAATAGAAATCCAACAGACCCAAACAGTCATGACATGCATGCTGCTGATTCTGTGTAATTGAATCACTTATTGAAAGGGGAATGTTCAAAATAGTAGCAGTGTGGAGTTCTATTAGTGAGGTCATTCATTCTTTGAAAAACAGGTGGCAATTATTGCCCTTATTTAAGGAAGGAAGGCAGCAAATGTTGTACATGCTGGTTACAGTGCATTTCTCTCTGAAATTCTGAGGAAAATGGGTCGTTCCAGACATTGTTCAGAACAACAGCGTGACTTGATTAAAAAGTTGATTGGAGAGGGGAAAACATATAAAGAAGTGCAGAAAATGATAGGCTGCTCAGTTAAAATGATCGCAAATGCTTTAAAATGGCAACCAAAACCTGAAAGACGTGGAAGAAAGCAAAAAACTACCATTCGAATGGATAGAAGAATAGCCAAAATGGCAAGGACTCAGCCAACAATCAGCTCCAGGAAGATCAAAGAAGGTCTAAAGTTCCCTGTGAGTACTGTTACAATTAGAAGACGCCTATGTGAAGCCAAGCTATCTGCAAGAAGCCCCCGCAAAGTCCCACTGTTGAAAAAAAGACATGTGCTGAAGAGGTTACAATTGGCCAAAGAGCACATTGACTGGACTAAAGAGAAATGGCGCAACATTTTGTGGACTGATGAAAGTAAGATTGTTCTTTTTGGGTCTAGTGGCCGGAGACAGTTTGTCAGACGACCCCCAAACACTGAATTCAAGCCACAGTACACTGTGAAGACAGTGAAGCATGGTGGTGCAAGCATCATGATATGGGGATGTTTCTCATACTACGGTGTTGGGCCTATTTATCGCATACCAGGGATCATGGATCAGTTTGAATACATCAGAATACTTGAAGAGGTCATGCTGCATAATGCTGAAGAGGAAATGCCCTTGAAATGGGTGTTTCAACAAGACAACGACCCCAAACACACCAGTAAACGTGCAACATCTTGGTTCCAGACCAACAAGATTGATGTTATGGAGTGGCCAGCCCAATCCCCGGATCTTAATCCAATAGAAAAACTGTGGGGTGACATTAAAAATGCAGTTTCTGAGACAAAACCAAGAAATAGAGAAGAACTCTATAGAGAAGAACTGGAATACCTGTTCACAGGTGCCAGAAGTTGGTTGACTCCATGCAACACAGATGTACAGCAGTTCTCACAAACAGTGCGACTACAACTAAATATTCATTAAGTGATTCAAAGGAAAGCAAAATCTTCAAACATTTTTCAGTTTATATAGTGAATGTTTGAGTTTGTAAAGAAGAATACAAACACTGCTATTTTTTTTGAACAGTCTAATATTCACTTTTCTTCAATTTTTTTTAGAGGAACAACACAAATTTGATATATTTTTCTTCATGTTTTGATTTGGAATAGAAAGTATAGTGTTCCCAATGCATTTGTGTGTATGGAAATAAAAGCTATTAGAAGGATTTTGAGCTTTATTCACTTTTTTCAACACACTGCTATTATTTTTAACACAGCTGTGTATGTATATATATATATGTATCATCTAACATCCAAATTTTCAGGATAAGCTTTTGGTGTATATCCCCTTTTTCAAGGACCTTGGAGAAGGAGAAATTATTGTTACATATGTAAATGTAAAATAGTAAACACTAAGCAATGGACATAATTAAAACTGTCTAAACAAACTGTGAATACCTAGCTTAAGGCAACCAATCAGTATTTTCCTCAGTTTTAGGGCTAATGTGTCCTAGACATATGGTCACACTTGTTTGTGTTGCTCAGAGCAACTGAAAAATTCCCTTCTGTTTATTAGATGCATTATAGAAAATTAAAATAATAAACTGTTTGCAATAAATAATTTGAAAGACGAATCTGGTTACTATGAGGAACTATTGAGACAACTATTGAGACAATTGTTCCCTCAAACACATTAATTAATAAGGCCAGGGATAAAGGTACATCTCTGTGGGGAAACAAGGGAATGTGTTGAGGCAGGTCTACCCAGTGCTATGTTATAATTTATCAACCTCTCCAAAAAAAAAGCTGCTTGTACTCCATTTGACCCGAGGCTCTAGCTTATGAATACCAGAATGATGTTTTTGCCATTCCAGAACAAGTGATGGTATCTGCAACACATTATTTTGGTTGGCTTGATTTATTATCTGTGCTGCAATTCTGTAAATCTACAAAAATGATTAAGATATATCCCATAGACTGTACAGCATACCTGTTGCACCACTTTGACTTACTCTTTATGGTATTAAATCATTGGTTAAACACTGGAGCCTCTCTCATCCCATTAGCAAAACATCTAGCAGAAAATTCACTGTCGTCTGTGAGGTCTGTCACAGCATATGAGAACTGGCACAGATCAGACTGTGGCTTTCTGTCAGAGCTGAAGATTGATTACCCTGCCTATGGATCCAACTTTCTGCTCATGTCTCACCATAATTGTCACAGGAATAGAATTTCTGTCTGGGTTCAATGCGACGTCCAATCATTTTCTGTGCTCCAATGTCGTGGGTGCTAATCTTGCTGTGAACTGGAGTGATAATTTGTTTTAAAGAAACCCAGAACCCTATGAATCACCTCAGCACAAATCTGTTATTCTTTAATAGAGGAAATATGCTTTTTTTTCTGTCTGGTGGTAAGAGCAGTTCAAAATAGCTCATGTCCTGATGCCAAATATCTCAAACACCAGGAAAGCAACAAGCCATCCAATTTTTTTATTTCTTAGCACATAATGGCTGTTAGACAGTTGCTAAGCATAGCTTTACATGTTTTACACATTATTTTTTCCTACTATTTCAAATCTTCATCAGCAAGTGGACAACTACATAACAGAATATAATATAATATAATACAATATGTATAGGACATGTACCCCAAAGCAACAATGTTTATCAGTAGTGGGGAAGGACTAAAAGAAGCAGGAATGGGTTTGGGGTGTGATTGTCTGAGCGGGCAACCAGCTGTGTTTCCTACATGCACAACAAAACATGTATCTGATTTAAGTGACAGAAATTTTGTAACTAACATGAAAACATACAGTCATGGCCGAAATTGTTGGCACCCTTGATATTTCTCCAGGAAATCATGTATTTCTCACGAAACGTATTGCATTAACACATGTTTTGCTATACACATGTTTATTCCCTTTGTGTGTATTGGGACAAAACAAAAAAAGGGAGGAAAGAAAGCAAATTCGACATAATGTCACACAAACCTCCAAAAATGGGCTGGACAAAAGTATTGGCACCCTTTCACAACTGCGGATAAATAAGAATGTTACAAGCATGTGATGCTCCTGTAAACTCACCTGGGGCAAGTAACAGGTGTGGGCAATATAGAAATCACACCTGAAAGCAGATAAAAAGGAGAGACGTTCACTTAACCTTTGCATTGTGTGTCTGTCTGTGCCACACTAAGCATGGACAACAGAAAGAGGAGACGAGAACTGTCTGAGGACCTGAGAACCAAAATTGTGGCAAAATATCAACAATCTCAAGGTTACAAGTCCATCTCCAGAGAACTAGATTTGCCTTTGTCCACAGTGCGCAACATTATCAAGAAGTTTGCAACCCATGGCACTGTAGCTAATCTCCCTGGTCGTGGACGGATGAGGAAAATTGATGAAAGATTGCAACGCAGAATAGTCCGGATGGTGGATAAGCAGCCCCAAACATGTTCCAAAGACATTCAAGCTGTCCTGCAGGCTCAGGGAGCATCAGCGTCAGCGCGAACTATCCGTCGACATTTAAATGAAATGAAACGCTATGGCAGGAGACCCAGGAGGACCCCACTGCTGACACAGAGACATAAAAAAGCAAGACTACAGTTTGCCAAAATGTACTTGAGTAAGCCAAAAGCCTTCTGGGAAAACGTCTTGTGGACAGATGAGACCAAGATAGAGCTTTTCGGTAAAGCACATCATTCTACTGTTTACCGAAAACGGAATGAGGCCTACAAAGAACAAAACACAGTACCTACGGTAAAATATGGTGGAGGTTCAATGATGTTTTGGGGTTGTTTTGCTGCCTCTGGCACTGGGTGCCTTGACTGTGTGCAAGGCATCATGAAATCTGAGGATTACCAAAGGATTTTGGGTCGCACTGTAGGGCCCAGTGTCAGAAAGCTGGGTTTGCGTCCAAGATCCTGGGTCTTCCAGCAGGACAATGACCCCAAACATACGTCAAAAAGCACTCAGAAATGGATGGCAAAGAAGCGCTGGAGAGTTCTGAAGTGGCCAGCAATGAGCCCAGATCTAAATCCCATTGAACACCTGTGGAGAGATCTTAAAATTGCTGTTGGGAAAAGGTGTCCTTCCAATAAGAGAGACCTGGAGCTGTTTGCAAAGGAAGAGTGGTCCAAAATTCCGGGTGAGAGGTGTCAGAAGCTTATTGATGGTTATAGGAAGCGACTGATTTCAGTTATGTTTTCCAAAGGGTGTGCAACCAAATATTAAGTTAAGGGTGCCAATACTTTTGTCCAGCCCATTTTTGGGGTTTTGTGTGACATTATGTCATATTTGCTTTTCTGCCTCTGTTTTATATTTGTTCCAATACATACAAAGGGAATAAACATGTGTATAGCAAAACATGTGTTAATGCAATACCTTTTTTGTGTGAAATACTTGATTTTCAGGAAAAATATCAAGGGTGCCAACAATTTCGGCCATGACTGTATGTTCACATCAACAAAGCTTTAAAAAGGTTCTTTAACACCCCCCCCCCCCCCAAAAAAAAAGTCTGCAGCTACATATACCTACCAGGGATCCAGAGCTGTCCTCACCTGGGCTGCTACTTTGCCGGTCTTTGGGCCCCTGATGCCAGCATGCTAACTGTGGGAAGCCGGCTGTGACTCTTTGCAGCTTCACAGCCAGCTCTTCACTGCACATGCATGAGCCGTGCTGCACCCTGGGAATGGTCCTGCAGCCTCCTGGGACTTGTGACGTGTCTCAAGATACTACAGGCAGAGGAGGCCAAACTTCTGCTCGAATTTCCTAGGAGTACCTATAAAAAGCAAGTGACCACAATAACCCCCTGAAAAAAAGATGTTAGAAAATTGTAGAGGAGGACAAGTATTTTCATGTCAAGAATAGTTGATAGTTGACACAGGAAAATTTGAACTCATTTGAAGGTATCCTCTCCACCCCTGTTCTGATGCCAACTGTAAATTATATTTAGTCTTTTTAGTATCTATTCTGTATATATTGCAATACAATTTTATACCATAAGGTTGTATCCCGCAAATAGAATACATATGTATCACATTTTTTAGCAGTTGGACTAGTAGTCCTTGAAGGGCTAAGAAGCCAAAGCAATGGAAATATTTGCACTTAATGCTCCTGTGATTTATACACACTGTGATCCAGTGTAATAGAATTACTTATGTTAAAGCCAACTCTAGCTAATCACACCTCCCCAGGGGTGGACTGACAACTCATGGGGCCCCTGGGCAATATGGGATCATGGGGCCCAAACTCAAAAAAGCCTATGAAAAAGGTACTAGGAGCATCTCAAGGGGCCCCCTACTGACCCCGGGCCCTCGGCAGTGCCCGAATTTACAAATGGTCAGTCCACCCCTGCACCTCCCTTCCTCCACCCTGAAGTCCCCCTGATTGTATGATTTTTATTTATATTTTTTAAAAATATCTTTGCCTTCTTCTGAAGTCCTTAGACCAGTCACATCATGCACACCATAAATGAAGGATGCCCCCCTCAGGAGGCAGGCCCATGATGCCCAGGCTTCACAGTATTATCCTGAGTCTTCTAGGTTAAAGTATGCCAGCATTACTGTGAGAAACCGCTCCAAATGGAAGGTAGATTTTACAGCCAGAGCTTTTTTTGTTGAAAGAGTTGAACTGTAAGTTTGCATACCTAATTACCTGGCCTCGACATAAATCAACACTTATATATGAAAATGTTAGTAATTAGAAAAGAAATGCGCACAGGGAGCATGAAAAATAAATCTACCCCTGAAATATTTTGGCTCTTACTATTTAACCCATGCAGACACAGGAAGAACATGCAAACTCAGTACAGGTAGTGCTGTGGTTGGGATTCAAACCAACAACCCCAGTGCTGCCAGGCAGAAGTGCTAACCACTTAGCCACTGTTTGGCTTTGAACAAATTTATCTTTTCCTCACTATGTAGCTACAGGATGCCCTATTTAGTTATTCCCACCCTTCTTCTTCATGTCTATTCATCACATGTCCTGTATTCTGCTGGAGTTAGACACACTATGGGATTGATTTACTGAAACTGGAAAGTGCAAAATCTGGTGCATCTCTGCATAGAAAGCAATCAGCATCCGTTTTTTTTTTTTCTCAATACTTAATTGAACAAGCTGAAGTTAGAAGCTGATTGGCTACCATGTACAGCTGCACCAGATTTTGCACTTTCCAGTTTTAGTAAAGCACTGATGTTCATCTGTCATTATCTTCGCAAGTGTTTTATTTAAAAAGCTTTCTACAATCTGCAGGATGTCATTTGGATTGAGTCACTGTCTGCCAATTCTACTGAGACTGTAACTTACAGCTATCTTGCCACAACTGGATCAGTTATAGAGTTCACACTTGCAGTGCTTACTCTGGAGAGGCAGAACAATAATCACGGTCTTTATATTTTATCATCAATTGTAGTATTGAAAGCTAAAAAGGAGTATCGATGTTGTTTTTACTTTGGGCATTATTAAGGTCTTAGAACAAACTTTTTAATTTTTTTCTTCCATCTCCAGTATATACAGTACATCCTCTTTTGTCTGTAAAGGCTAATTGTAAATCAAGGATACACACCAAAACCATATCTGTATTATTCATCTAGCATTACAGGATTAGCAGAAGTAGGATTATGTAGGGTTTTATAAAAGGGGTTTGTAAAATAATTTTAACCAGGATTACGAATACTGTAACTGATTCCTGAAGTTAATTGTCGCTTCTAATAATGTTACTGTAATAACATACCAGAACAACAGGTTCACTATCTATATCAGTGGTGCTCATACCATGGCCTACAAAGCCCTCTGATGTGGCCCACAACCTCAAACCAGGGAAGCGTATGCCCATGCTCTGGGATGGCCGTTCGACCAGCTCAAATCGCGATCTACGGATTGCCGTCCCACCATCCCAGAACATCAGAGTGCATGTAGCCAGCACCGGCAGCAGAGAAAACAAGTAGCCACAAAGGGAGCAGGAGCTGCATAAGCTGATGCTTCCTATGCAGTGCTGACTCCTGTCCCAAGCGGAGTGATTTCAAATACACGTCTGGGATCTTTCTAGCAGCCTGGAGAGCAATGTCAGCAGATGGTGAAATAGGAAAAGAAGGTCAGTGTCACATACACTTCACTTTTGTATTGGACATATTTACACTTATAAAATGGGTTATTTGGCTGCTTTCACACTGATCCACAGATGCAGCACAGTGCACTTGCAGCTTTTCTGTGGGTTAGCTGCAGAGCCATAGACTTCTATTCAGGGGCGGACTGACAAATCATGGGGCCCCTGGGCAATACGGGATCATGGCGCCCCTGTGTCTTTGCCCAAAATTTAAAAAAAGCCTATGAAAAAGGGGCATCTCATGGGGCCCCCTACTGATCCCGGGCCCTTGGGTGCCCGAGTTTCCAAATGGTCAGTCCGCCCCTGCTTCTATTATATCCTATGGGTTTGGTGTGCTTTCTGAAAGCGCACCAAAACTCCTGAATGCAGGAGTGTAATAGAAGTCTATGGCAAAGCACAGCTAACCCTCAGGAATCGCAGTGCTGGTAAGCCACAGCTCATCAATGTGAAAGCATCCTTATAGGGCTCTCAGGACAGTAAGGGCTCATTTACATTTGTGGTTTGGGGAGCAGTGAACCCCATAGTTCAATGTAGCTCACGACAGGTTACCAAATCACTTAAGGTGCCCCAGCTCTTCAGAAGGTTGAGCACCCCTGATCTACTGTATATCAACTGAAAATAAAATATGCTTCAAGAAATATGAGTATAGACAATGTAAAATTGTAACCAACACACAAACAGTAAGAACATACCCTGGTCATTATTATTTTATAATTAATGGACTACATATGGCTGATATCGAAAAGTAGAGACTACTTTCTTGAAATTCTGATTTGTGCTTTTGTTTTCCTTTGTAGTTACATGCGCATTACGTGCATTTTATTTACATGCACTTTTTGCAAAAAAAGATGATTGACAGTTGCTAATTCTAATCGCTCTCTTTAAATGAAGCAAAAAATATTGTAGGCTGGTTCATACACAGACTTTTCAATTTATTATAGTGACACACAATATTTAAATCACTGGCTTTGCCTATATTATGTACCTGGAACACATTTTTTTAGTAGTCAACTATTTTTTTGCACCAAGAAAAATTTCAGCTTCTCCCATGTGACAACAATTGCTTGGTTTATCTTTGGAAACTGGTGTTCATGACCTCTTCTGTTCACAGTTCTTACCAATAGATTTCACTACATACCAGACATGGAACTTGTGGAGGATATTTAAAATTCCACAGCAAGAATTCCCATACAATAATTTGTACATATAGGGTTAAGGTGCATGTACATTTGTTCTGCAAAAATGGGGCAAAAATATTAAGCTATTTTCTGAGCTGGTTAAAATTAAATACATTTTAAATGTATTTAAATTGTTACATGCTGCATTTGGTCACTAAATAATGCTTAGTATTAAAAAAAACAGCATGGGAAATAGCCTAATACCAATAGTTTTTGCCCAATTCACACAAAACTAATGCATGTGCATGTTAGCTGAACAAAGTTCCATACAAATGTTTTATAATATACCCCATAGTGTTTCAAGTAATTTTTTGTCCCAAACTACTGCTGACATTTTCTCTGTCATTTGCTGGAAGATAATCAACACTGCAGTGTGGTTAGGCTGGATCTGCACACCTGGTCTTAGTGAGCATAACTTAATGTGTTGTTAAACACAAAAGCAAGCGTTTATTATATTGATGTCTACAAATCTTAGATGCGATGGCTGCATTCGTTTTCTTTTTTTAGGCTTTTTTTCCTTTATTTTCACCTGGTGATCTGGCTAGTAAGTCTGTTGTTTTTCAACAGAACAAGCTCTCCTACAAATGTACCAGTTAAGAGTGCTGAGACAAACCATTTACCACTGGCAGGGGTGCATACAATGATCAGCTTTTATTTATTCAAGTAAAACCTTTATCCCAAAAGAAAAAAGTTGTTGCTGTAACTGCTTGTGAAAGTGCAGTGTGAGCTGGAGTTTAGCTTCAATTAGTTAGTGTACATAAATTTGCTAGTCCATCTAACACTCCCCTTTCCCCAGATTAACAGTGCTGTTGTCTTCTGTGCCTTTGTGCTCCTTCATGTGGGGACCAGGGGTGGACTGACAACTCATGGGGCCCCCGGGCAATAGGGGATCATGGGGCCCCTGTGTCCTTGCCCACATTCACAAAAACCTATAAAAAAAGTACCAGGGGCATTTCATGGGGCCCCTTATTGACCCCGGGCCCTCGGGCAGTGCCCGAGTGCTCGAATGGTCAGTCCGCCCCTGGTGTGGACACACTAATACAGGAGATGTGCTAATGGCCAGATCACTAGGTGAAAACAGAGGGGAAAAAGCCTAAAATAGAAAACTATTGCATCCAACACATCTAATGATTTGTATTTGTAATATATTACATTTTTGGTTTGGGTTTAAAAAGCATTAAATTGAGTTCACTGATCGCCTGATCAAAGCTGCTTTTGTGAAGTTCAGACCTCAATATCTGCTACATTCTGTTACATGGGATGTTTTAGGTTTCTGCTTTCTGCTTGCCCTAACCTTCTGCTATTTATTCAATTATGCTTGTCTAGTTCCAGATCTGACTTTCAGCCTGTCTTGACCTCATTATAATGTATTTGTACTCCATTCTTGTATGGTAAAAACTGTCAGCTGTCAATCCTATGTAACGCCCTCCAGGTTAGCCAGATAGGCTGGTTTGGTTTTTTTTCTGTTTAGTCAGAGGTTCAGAGGAGTAGCAGCCTGGGAAGAGTCAGCCTGTGAGTGAGACAGGAGTTCACCTCAGGACAGGCTGGGAGGTTCTGAATGTCAGAGCATCTGGAGCCCTCCCACCTCTCTAGAAACCTGAGAGCTTTCTGGAGAAGGGATGGAGGAGGGACGGAGGCTCAGATCTGCATGTTTGAAGGATCCTGGCCAGTCCCCTGGCAGGAGACTGGGCATGGTGGCCAGGGCAACCCTCAGATGTGGCTGAGCCTGGGGATAGGTTTGCAGTATCGGGTGGAAGATGGACTGAGAGGAAGGCTGGAGTGTGAAGCCTTTGGGGGCCCAGGGAGGGGAGTCCACCTGTAGGCAAGATTTTAGAAGGGAGGATCTCCTCTGTCCCATCATCTCCTTGGGAGGATGACCTGTGAAGTAGGGAAGGAGCTAGCCCAGCTTAAGGCCTGAAGGCAGCCACCAACCCACCAAGCAAACAGAGAAAGACAGAGTGAGTACTTCTAAACCCCCTGAGCCAGATAAGGGGAGAGGTCGGTCAGGTGCAATACTCAACTAGTCTTCATCCGGGACTGTTCTAAATCTACAGCTCTTGGGCCCCCTTGGGCCTCCACTGACAGCTGGGTGAAGAGGAGGATTCATCTGAGAACTGAGGAAGTACACCAAAGAGCTTTGGATGCTCTTAGAGTAGAAACTATTTTTGTCCACATTTTTGTACATAGTTGCTCTAAGTTGTCCTCAAGGTTGCAGTTTCTTTGCGCATCCCATATACCCCTAAACCCCATCTAAGCTGTTAACTCCTTAATAAAACAACAAAGCTAAACTCAAGGACTGTTTACTGTCTCCAGTGAGCAAAGTGTGAAATAAGATGCAAGTTGCCTGGCTGTGCAGAGCTTTAGGGGGACCCAAAACTCAGCAACAGCTAAGGGGGTAGTGCTACACCTAAATAATCCCAAAGACTGCATTCCAGTGTCTATCTGCAGTACATCTGCAGTGCCAAATTTTCTAAAGCAGTCCAGACTCTGCTAAAAGCCATTATTCAGTGAAAATTTCAAGTCCAGTATTTATCAACTAGGGCTCTATGGCACTCCGGAGTGCCATTTAATTTTCTCCAGGGTGCCAGGAGCATGATTTCAAGTTTGCCCTGGATCAAAGATGAATGAGAGAACATTGTGGTGATGAACAACTCTTTATGTGATGGGTGACTCTGCCATGGAAGTACTGTGATGAAATGGGGGAGGACTATCTATAGGGGGAACTCTGATGTGATGAGTGAACCAGGACTTGGTGATGAGGGGGCCTCTGAAAAGTGTGTGTGTGTGTGAAGGGGGGGGGGTTGATGTGATGGGAGCCTTGCATGTATAGGAGGGACCTTTGACAGGATTAGGCTTCTGAGATGAAGGGGGCTTTGGTGTGATGGGGAAATGTCTAATGTGATATGGGGATCTCTGATATGAAGAGGGCTTCTGATGTGATGGGGAATCTCTGATGTGATGGGGGAGGGGGGCTGTCTGATATAAAGTTATTTTAAACAAATCAGTTGTGTGCATTGTCCCAGGCTCAGGTTTCCCATTGATAAGTAACATTTATATTTTTTAAATTTTTGACTGGGGTGTCTCAAGACTAGCATACTTTTAAAAGTTGAGAATCCATTCACACTTGTGCAACTTGCCATGCGAGTTTGGGGTCCAAAGTTGCATGAGAAGTTGCACCCCATGTTTCCCAATGAGTACCATTCCAATCTGAGTTACTTGAAAGTAGTTCCTGCACTACTTTGTTATGACTTTTGATGCGACTCTAGTCCAGTGAACGTAAAGTTGGATCAAAGTTGCACCACAAGTCAAAGTTGTACTCATAAGTCGCACTGGAAATCATGTGATTTTGGAGACGCGCTAATGTAAATGAAGCCTTAGAAATCCTGTTTTAGCCAACAGCAGCTTACACGTAGGACTCGCCTCATTTCAGGACAGGATGGCATTATGCCTGTCCTCACCCAGCAATTGTCATATCACCATGAAATCTACAAACATCATTTTACAGAATCCATTGCAGTAAGCAGTTTTAGCCTACAGATGCCAACAAACTACTATTTTGCTGTACTGTGAATGAAGACCTCTCCTTTTTTAGAGTACCTTTGAAGAAACTGAATTTTCTGATCATTTGCTGAGGATATCACATGTGTGATCTCTCAGGGAAAGAACATGCAAACATTCATCTTTTCCTCTTTGTTCTTTCTAATATTACCTACCTACTGTGGATAATTTAATTTCTTATAACCCCTTATTTTATTTTTTTTCTTCTTCTGCTCTCCTTGTCCATTTTTACTTTCTCCTTCACTTTCCTTCTGTCTGATTCAACATACTTTTACTTTCAACAATCTTTAATTTCCTTAAGCTGTGAAGAAGTGTCCAGCCATAGATTTTTTCTCAGAACTCACCATACAATTATTATGTAATAATAACATTCCCAACAATATTTTTTTCATACATAACTAGTTACTTATGAGTAAATATGAGATCACTCTTTAAATGGTGAAATATGGTAAATATATTTTCTGTGGGTGGAGATGTCCTTTTTCAATAAGTGTATCCAGAATATTTATTACTGATAATTGCATTAAATGTTGAACACCCCTATTTGTATTCTTTAATACGAAAAGGTTTAACAACAAAAAATTTTACAATAGTTATGTAATAAGAGTCACATTATGATTTAGTATGTTAGTATTATAGGAAGACTGTGACTTACGATCTATGTCTAAAAAATGTTGGGAATCTTTTTTTTTTGCATTATGCTTTAGACATCTATATACATATTTTCCAAACTATCAGCTGGAAAATTCAAACTGGCAGAAAGTTGACTTGACCGGACAGTAGGAACAAGAAAACAAAGGTGAAAGTGTATACTAGCACTCTTTATCAATTTCCCCTGGATAAACCAACTAACCCTACTTTAGTTTATATACCTATATCTTTTAGACTCATTATAATATACTGTGGAATATGTGACTATCTTCAACACATATAAGCCTCTTTGTTAATAAAATGTTAATAAAAAATAATTGAACAAAAACTTGTAATGTTATTACACTAAACATTTTGTTAAAATTTCAACCAGCTTTCAATCTGATGCATTTCCAAACAGATTAGCAGCAAACTCATTTTGGAGTAAATGACTTTAAAATGAAGTTTAAATAAGGCTTGCACAATGATCCCACTGGGAGAATGTCCCCATTGACTATAGGACCAAGGAAATGGTAGATTTAATGAGGCAATTTCCTTTGAACCTAACAAGCAACAGTTAAAAATAAAGAACCATCTACATTCTGTTCACAGAGTACTTGGTCATTTCAAGTTTTGCTATATAATTATCTGTCCTCAGCAGAACCATAAACCTATTTCCTTAACATACTCATTTTGGTATACCAAAATAAAACAGCTGAAGAAGTTTATACACAAATGAGAGTCTATGTTATAAATATTACTTTTTTACGAATGGTTATGAAATGTTTATATTAACACACAAAATTTTTAAAACTGGCAAGGGAGGACACCAGATGTGTCCAATTATATCCATATATGTGGTCTTCAGGTATGCCAGCAGTAGGATCTAGTCCTTTGTTCCATAGTCTGCAGCAATAGGCTGCCACACTTTCGTGTTCCGCCAAACCACACCACATGGAAATGTACTGAAAGAAATGGCCAAAGTCAAAACAGTAAAGTGACTTAAGCTCATAAAGTACAATTACAGTAATGATGATTTAAATACTGACCGAAAACTCATAACACTTTTTTTGGTCAAAGAACTCTTGCTTGACTAGTAGCGCCCGAACCCTGTGTGGCCAGTGCTAAGTTAACAAAAAAGGCTCAAAGGATTTTTGTTATAAAATTAAATAAATAAATACAAAATAAAGGATGTGTTGTAATTACTGTGGATTGTACAATGACATGGCACTTGCAAATTAATAAAGACCTGGGGAAGGTGAAAGAATGCATAATACTGTGAAAAAAACTATTCTAAATGCAAATGGTTAACCAGTTTATATTACAATAAGGTAGGTTCACACAAGCAGTTTTTGCTACAGCAATTTGTGTCATGATTGCCCTGTAATTAATTACACTCAATCACCACCTATAAGGCATAATGCAGTGTAGTATGTTGTAGAAATGATTCCAAATTTGTCCATTCAATTGCTATCACATACAACTGCATGTGTTGCAGTCACTAGCAATTAATGACAGTCAGTCATAGGCAATGTTAGCAGTGCAATCACACTGGCAAAAATCACCTGTGTGCCAAGCCTAAAAGTATCTATAAGCCCCCGTTCACACTGATGCGATTTGACAGTTCAAATCACATGACAAGCTGCACCCTGTTGTTCACAATGGAATAGTTCTAATCAATGCGACTCCATCAGAGTCACAATGATTTTGAAAGTAGTTCCTGCACTACGTTTGGTGATTGTGGATGCAACTTACATAGACATCTGTGCATGAAGTCGCATGGATGTCTTACAAGTCGCACCTGACATCACTCTGACATGCGACTTTGAAATCGTGCGTCTTTAACCACTTCCAGTCCGGACACTTTTACCCCCTTCCTGACCAGAGCAATTTTCAGCTTTCAGCGCTATCACACTTTGAATGACAATTGCGCGGTCATGCAACACTGTACCCAAATTAATTTTTTACCATTTTTTTTGGTGGTATTTATTCACCACAGGGATTTTTATTTTTTTTGCTATGTAAATGAAAAAGTCCAAAAATTTTGAAAAAAAGTTTTTTTTTTATAACATTTTGCAAATAAATAATATTTCATCATAAATCTTGGCCAAAATTTATTCCATTATCTTTTTAGTAAAAAAAAAAATCCAAATTAGTTTATAACCAAAAATTATCATTTTTAAACATTTTTTTTTTACATTTTTATATATATTTTTTTTTTTTACATACTGTCACCCTAGCAGTACAGTGTCACCATGGTGACACTGTACTACTTGTGGGGGGTGATGAAGATTTTTTTTTTTTTTTACACTGATTGCTTTTACACCCATATAGGATGTAAAAGCAATCATTTCTCTTTCTCTCTTCCTGCATTCTTGCAGTCATTGAGAAGTACTGAGTGAGCTGTGATTGGTCACAGCTTGTCACATGGTACAAGGCTGTTGTGAATAGCCTTGTACCATGTGACCTCTGTGATCATTCACAGATTTCACACATAGTAAGCAATGATGTCACAGGTGACATCTTGCCTACTACTTTGCATGTGATCACTGATTGGCCAATCAGTGATCACATGATCGGGACCTCGTACAGAGGTCTTGTCCGACGATCGGTGTTTCACGATGTCTGGAGGAGCCCCCATTGGGGAGCTTTGCTGAAATGTCAGTGGTCTAAACAGAGCTCTGATATTCCAACTTTGATACAGAGAAAAAAGATTGAGGACACAGCCCTGTAGCCTCAGCTGCACAGAATGAAAAGAAAGGAATAGTTCTGTGTAGAGCTTCTTGCCCATTCATAAACTGAACCATAGTAAACACCGTTTATTATGTTTCAGTTATTATTATTAATAATAATAATATTATTCAGGCTTAAATATGAAGATTCATATTTGCTTCTATTTTTAGTGTTATGTATTTGTTTTGAGACTGAATCTTCAGCTTGAGGGTCAGAGTTTAGCTGAAAAATCACCCTGTCAAATGCCTGATCTTACATTCTGTTTTCTAATGCCAGAAACTGCATAAATGAGCCAAATAATACAGCCCTATAGTTAAAATGTTTGCAAAGGTAAAAGTGTTTATAGCTTAATGCATTCTCTCCATTATGGTAAGAAAAACGTTTTAATAGTAGCTATCCCCCGTCCCTCCTATATACTGACCAGAGTCTGATCTCAATTCAGCACTGAAGGCTCGAGCATGTACAAGTGCCCTCATAGAAAGCCGCTCTCTGGGCAGGAGGGGGAGGAGCCAGAAGCATCAGCAGGGTCCCCCAGAAAAGGAGGATCTGACAGCTCTGTGCAAAATCAATGCACAGAGCACGTAAGCATGACATGTTAATTATTGTAATGGAAAAATGTCAAACCTTTACAATCACTTAGAACTTATTAGAATGTAAACAAATATAGAGTTGTGTTACTTGATATTGTTATATATGCTCAGTTCAGCCAGTTAATATAGAAATAACTGTTTTGTATAAATCCAAACATGACAAAAGAAAATGTTTTACAGCCATATAATTTCTTCCACAATTTCCCATTTGGAAGCTTGTATATATTAGAGCCCCAAATACAAACTACGCATGGGTCAAAACAGACTGTTTCTCATTATTATTTTTGGTTTCTGGGGTACAGATCTGTAGAGGAAACAAGATAAGATAATGTATGCAATCTTGTAGACCTAAATGGCCACTGATATTGTTACCAAAACGGGGACTGCCTGTTATCACACTAGTTTATATTAATGGATTTTTTTAAATCTAAGCTCTTACAAAATTATAAGTATATTCTCCATTAACTTATAAATGGCGTTTTCAGTTTAGTTTCAGTTCAGTCTTAGCATCAAGATTAATAAGTGCTGATCATCAATCAGTACTTTTATTCTCTACTGTAAATAATATATATTTAATTAATTTATGAAAATAAAATAAAAAATAAAATAAAAATATTATTGATTTATTCATTTTCATACTGTTATTATTCATAGAGAGATTTTGCACTGATCACTGTGAAAAGGCAACCAACAACTTGCCAGTGTTATGATTAGCATAATCTATGAATCATTATGGAAGATGCATTACACATTTAGGCTAATTTAATAAAGGCATTGAAATACTTCAAAACAATAAACTGTTTAATATCCAATCATGTGAAAAGCAAATTCCTGTTTAGTTATTTCACCTGCACATGACTGAGTAATCAAAGCGATCAATTTGTTTTTTTGCAAATGGATAATTGAAGTGAATATTCACACAACGCATTGTGTGAAGATTCTCAATTTAGTGAATTAGCCCAGTTGTCTTGGTATTATTTAGTATTATATTGCTATCCCCTGGTATATGTCAAGAGATGTTTAAAGAGTAACTCCAATTTTGTTAAGGAAAAACAAACCCCTCTTGGTGATCTAAGTATATTGCAGATATATTAACAAACATTTTAGCAGATTCCTACCTTTTGTTGCTGTGAAGAAAAAGATGTTTATTTCAGTATACTGATTTTAAATTGGAGGGTCTGGTTCATAATAATCACCTGATGCACTTTCTGTGTTCTGATTAGGTAACTTGCAGGGTCTACATCCTTTTAGAAGTTATTAACCCTTGGGTAGTATCTCATCTAAGCTTAAATTTATACTGCAGGGGATGCCTACAATCTGACTTGTATGTTAATGTAGACTTCTGGGAAAATTCCAAAAGCAATCACACAAGCAGGAAATAACTGTTTTGAAGACAGTCTGTATACCAACTGTGTACAGAAGGCCTCTAGGCAGTGTTAATTTTTATGTCAAATTTTGATTTACTGTATTTTTCGCTCCATTAGACGCACCTGACCATAAGATGCACCTAGGTTTTAGAGGAGGAAAACAAGAAAAAAATATTCTGAACTAATGGACTGCGGACATAGTACAGGAGATGATCAGAGACTGTGGACAATCTACAGGAAATGACCAGAGACTGCGGACATAGTACAGGAGATGACCAGAGACTGCGTACAATCTACAGGAAATTACCAGAGACTGCGGACATAGTACAGGAGATGACCAGAGACTGCGGACATAGTACAGGAGATGACCAGAGACTGAGGACATAGTACAGGAGATGACCAAAGACTGCAGACACAGTACATAGTTACATAGTTAGTCTGGCTGAAAAAAGACAAAAGTTCATCCAGTTCAACCATAGCAAAAAAAAAAGTTATAATCCTACACCCAAAATTGATCCAGTGGAAGGCAAAAAAAATCCAGCAAAGCATGATCCAATTTGCTCCTGCTGGGAAAAAATTCCTTCCTGATCCCCCAAGAGGCAATGGGATATTCCCTGGATCAACTTTACCTATAAATGTTAGTATCCAGTTATATTCTGTGTATCTAAGAAAGAATCCAGGACTTTTTTGAAGCAATCCACTGAGCTGGCCAGAACCAACTCTTGAGGGAGTCTATTCCACATTTTCACAGCTCTCACTGTGAAGAAACCTTTCCATGTTTGGAGATTCAATTTCTTTTCCTCCAGATGTAAAGAGTTCCCCCTTGTCTTCTGTGTTGACCTCAGGGTGAATAGCTCTACACCGAGTTCACTATATGAACCACTGATGTATTTATACATGTTGATCATATCCCCCCTTAATCTCCTCTTCTCAAGAGAGAATAAATTCAGTTCCTCTAATCTTACCTCATAGCTGAGCTCCTCCATGCCACTTATCAGTTTAGTTGCCCTTCTCTGCACTTTTTTAAGTTCCCCAATGTTCTTTTTCTGAATTGGTGCCCAAAACTGAACTGCATATTCCAGATGAGGTCTTACTAATGATTTGTACAGGAGTAATATGATATCTCTCTCTCTGGAGTCTATACCTTTTTTAAAACAAGAGAGGATTTTGCTCGCTTTAGAAGCTGCAGCTTGGCATTGCATGCCATTATTAAGCTTGTGATCTACCAGAACTCACATATCCTTCTCCACCATTGAGCCCCCCCAGTTGTACCCCCCCTAGTATGTATGATGCATGCATATTCTTAGCCCCCAAGTGCATAACCTTACATTTATCAACATTAAATCTCATTTGCCACATAGTTGCCCAATTAAACAGAACATTGAGGTCGGCTTGTAAGTTGAAGACATCCTGTAAGGACGTTATTCCACTGCACAGCTTGGTAACATCTGCAAAGACTGAAATGGGATTTTTATTCTCAGACCCTATATCGTTTATAATTATATTAAAAAGTAATGGTCCCAACACTGAACCTTGGGGTCCACCACTAACAACCCTAGACCATTCAGAGTATGAATCATGAATTACCACTACTCTCTGAATACGATCTTTTAGCCAGTTTTCTATCCATTTACATACTGATTTTTCCAAGCCTGTAGACTTTACCTTACACATTAGCCGTGTGTGGGGAACTGTGTCAAACGCTTTTGCAAAATCCAAGTATACCACATCCACCACCACCCCTCTGTCCAAGTATACCACGTCCACCGCTACCCCTCTGTCCAAGGTTTTGCTCACCCTCTCATAAAAAGAAATCAGATTTGTTTGACAACTTCTGTCTTTCATGAATCCATGCTGTCTGTTGCTTAAAATATTTTTTTCCAGTAAGAACTCATCTATGTGGTCTTTTATTAAACTCTCCAGTATCTTCCCAACTATAGAAGTTAAACTAACAGGTCTGTAATTACTTGGTAAAGATTTTGACCCCTTTTTAACCTCCCTGGTGGTATTCCGGAGTGTATCTCGGGGTTAACTTTCAGTACCAAAAGTGGTGACCCCGAGCTACACTCGGGAATACACTGCAGCACTTCTCCAGTGATCCCTGCAGCACTTACCTTGTCCTGCGCTCCCACGATGTCCCCCCTGCAGCGTCCCCGGCCATGTCTTCCGGCTGATGCCGGCATCTGTCTTCCAAGTTCCATTCCCTGCGAGCGTCGGGACGTACGGGGGATGGAATTGGCGGGAGATTCAAAAATTTGACATTCACTCAATACACTAAAATCTGATAGTATTACATTATTGTATCAAACCATTTCACATACATTTTGTCCCTACTGCTTTGTCCTGTGCCCTGCCTGCATTTTTACTGTTCATTCTGCCTGGAAACTGAGAAACGTCCATGGCGTCCAAAAGCGTCCCTTTAGGTCAAAAGTGGTTTTAGACCAGCTAGAGAACAGCGATAGTAAATTAGAACCACTTGCAGAATTGAGTGATAATGATTCGTGGGGAAATTCGTCATCAGACACTGAAAACGATTCTGCGACTTTGCTCAGTGATGTGCGAACTTGGCGCTATATTTCAAATTTCAGTGTTTTTGGTTTGATTACATTATTGAATTAAATGGATTATTATATTATTATTTTTTATGATTATTTATTATATTATAATTTATGATTTCGTGTTTCAAATTTGATCATACCCGGGATGTTTACTAGACTCTTTTTCGGACAGATTTCAGTGAGTTATTGCTAAGAATTACAGACCTATAATAAAAAAACAACATATTTCCATTGAAAACAATGTACCGCTTTGAGCACAGAAATACTGACATAATCAGACCACTAGGGAGGTTAAATATTGGCACCACATTAGCCTTACGCCAATCCAGTGGTACTATGCCAGTCATTAAAGAGTCCCTAAAAATGAGAAACAATGGCTTTAAAATGACAGAGCTCAATTCTTTAAGGACCCGTGGGTGTATGCCATCCAGTACAGGAGATAACCAAAGACTGTGGACTTTTGGGGAGCAGAGGGGGGGAGCGGGTACCCGAATTTGACAGGTACCCGCTCCCACTTCCTCGGAGTTGTCCTCCCTCCCCGTCTTCTGGGACATGTGACAGGTCCCAGAAGACTGCCGGACCATTCACAAAGTGCAGAGCTTCTCGCACATGTGCAGTGGACACCCCGGCTGTGAAGCTGCAAGCTGTCACAGCTGGATGCCCCCACTAAAGATGCCAGCACTGGGGAGAGAAGACGGTGAGGACAGCACTGGACTGAGGAACAGGTAGGACCAAGGAGCACAGAAGAGCCAAGTGGCCGGCCCGGTATTCTAACACAGCGGCGGTGGGAATACCGGGCCATATTCGCTCTATAAGATGCACAGACATTTCCCCCCATTTTTTTGGGGGGGAAAGTGCGTCTTATGGAGTGAAAAATACAGTAGTTTTAGTCATAGTCTTTTGACTAAAATGCCATTTTAGTTTTAGTCGTATTTTAGTCATCTGACTTTAGTTGTATATCTCCAGTGCATTGTAGTTGACTAAAAGCTCATGGCTTTAGTTAAATTGTAATGAATTATTTAAACATTTCCACAACTCATTATATACTCCTGGAGTAAAAATCTAATAATATATTATTTATGGTATTAAGGTTTGAACATGCACTACAGACACAGATTTAGGCTGCAGGTGGGGATGGGAAAGTAAATGGGGGTGAGGAAGTACACAGGGCAGGCTGTTATTTTACATGTGCCTAGCACAGTGCTAAGCAGTGCTACCTTGCTGGGAGGGGAAACACTCACCACGTCTCACCCAGACAGACATGAATCTGACGGAGGAGTTCCTCTTCTGTGGTTTGCAGGGCATTCTTCCTGAATTCACAGGCACAGGCAACAGGCAGACAGCGGGAGCTTGTGTCTCTCAGTCAATACAGCTTGCAGATAGTCAGGGCTGGGGCTTTACCAGACAGGCAGAGCTCCAAGGAAAGTGGAAGTTCAGGTGGGTTAACATCCCTCTCACATTTTTGTTCCATTTTCATTTGTTAGTAAAAATTGGAATTGATTTTTGTCAGTTTCCAGCAATTTTCGTTTAGTTTTCCTCACTGAAAACATGCAGCCGACGAAATTTGTGACAAACATATTTTCGTCAATGAAATGAACACTGCCTCCAGGTTGCCATATTGAATTGACTGTTACAGAAAATACAGAACTGCAGCTTTATAAAATGTCATTTTTATTAGCATTAAATGACAGCATGGCTGTGTAGCAATTGTGTATGCTATATTATTTTTCTTTTACTACCTTTATTTCTTTTTCTATGAAGGTGAAGCAAGGGCCTTTAATGACCCATTTGCACCAAATGCATTGGATTGCAGCAGAGCAGCCTTGCTCAACACATCGCTTACCAGTAGCTGTGCACATCTTGTATAGTGGTCAGGGATGCCAAAATATTACTTAAGGCTAAGTTCACACCTATGCAGGTTGCATTTGAGCATTGCGTTTTTTCACCTGCATTATTTACATATTTTTGATATGTTTTGTGGGTTTTTTTTTTTTTTTTAATTTTTCTTGTTGCTAGTCAGATTTAAAATGCAAAACGCATCAAAAACATGACAAAAACGCAGCAAAAACACAATATATGCTTTTCTGCAGCGTTTCCATTGAAGCCTATAAAACCAGAAACGCAACTTCTTGCATGCACAAAAGTCCCTGACCCTTTCCAAAAAATGCACAGGGTGAAAACGCACAGATGCAAACATGTCCCCTCCCTCCTAGATTGTAAGCTCCAAGGAGCAGGGCCCTCCTATCCCCCTTGTAGTGAACTTTATTGTTGCTGTATTGTCTCCCTTTATATTGTAAAGTGCTGAGCAAACTATTGGCGCTATATAAATCCTGCATAATAATAATAATAATGTCTCATAAGTAATCATGTTAAATGGACTGTACTGTGTTTTTGAAAAATGCAAAACACTGCAGAAAACACTTAGATGTGAACCTAGGGTAAAGTCTGGGCCTGATGGGTAGCAGGAGCCCTGGGGTGGCAAGGTGACAACAGCAGCAGGCATAGATGAACAAGCACCATGAGGCACTCATTCCAAAAACTGTAGTAGGTATAGCAAGACATTTTTCAGGGTTTGTGCTTGCTAAGTGGAATGGCAAACTCTGCTTGCTGTGGAGCTGAAGCACATTGTATTGCCCCTTCCTCTAATAGGGTTGCCACCTCATCCCTTTTTATTATTATTATACAGTATTTATATAGCGCCAACGGTTTTACAGTAACAATACACTACAACACATAAGGGGTTTGAGGGCCCTGCTCCTTGGAGCTTACAATCTAGTTTATCCCTTTAAACCTGAACACATATTAATTACACATGGTCTTAGGCTAATCTATTGCAGATAAGGCACTAAGGGAGTTTAATCACCACCTTAATCAACCACAGAACCTGTATAATTATTATGTGTTCGGGTTTAAAAGGATAAAGTGGCAACCCTAGCCTTTAACTTTCCTTTTTCCTGATATTTTTATTATGAGTCTGAGGAAATAGGATTCTCCCTCACATTTTTATCAATGTAGCAAATCGAATCAGAACTATTATTATTATTATACAGAGTTTATATAGTGCCAAAATGTTTGCTCAGCGCTGTACAATATAGTGGGGGACAGTACATGAGACAATACAGTAACAAAACAATATATGAGAGGTTCGAGGGCCATGCTCTTTCGAGCTTACAATCTAGGAGGGAGGGGATAGTGGTACAGGAGGAAGTGGCTGTGGGGGATGGAGTGGTAGGAGGAGTGGAGGAGATTGGCTGTTAAGTTAGGGTGGGGTAGGGTTCCCTGAAGAGATGGGTTTTCAGGGTGTGCCTAAAGGTGAGGAGGGTAGGTGACAGTCTGATGGATTGGGGTAGTGAGTTCCAGAGGATGGGGGAAATCCTGGAGATGTCCTGCAGTCGAGCATGGGCGGAGACCAGGGAGCTAGAAAGTAGGAGGTCTTGTGAGGAGTGAAGAGTACGGGTTGGGTGGTATTTGGGTATCAGGTCAGTGAGGTAGTTTGGGGCAGTGTTATGAATGGCTTTGTACGTCAATGTTAGTAGTGTTAATCTAATGCGTTGGACAATCGAAAGCCAATGGATGGAATGACAGAGGGGGGTTGGCAGATGTGGAGCGGTTGGTAAGGTGAATGAGTCTGGCCGCTGAGTTCAGTATAGACTGAAGCGGGGATAGTCTGATGCGGTAGGCCGGTGAGGAGGGAGTTGCAGTAGTCGAGTCGTGAGATAATAAGGGAGTGAATGAGTTGTTTAGTAGTGTCTGGGGTTAGGGACGGACGTATTTTGGAGATGGAGCCTGCATGACTTTGCCAGCGATTGGACATGGGGTTGGAAGGACAGATTTGAGTCTAGAGTGACACCTAGGACTTTGACTTGCGGGGTGGGACTGATGGTGGCGTTATTGGTCGTGATGGAGAGGGTGGGGGGGGCGCAGGCTGGGGGGAAAATTAGGAGCTCAGTTTTGGAAAGGTTTAATTTGAGGAAGTGGAGTGACATCTAGTCTGATATGTCGTTCAGTAGGCAGGTGATTCGGGCGGAGACTGAAGGGGTGAGGCGAGGGGTAGAGAGGTAGATTTGCGTGTCATTGGTGTAGGGCTGGTAGTTGAAGCCGTGGGAGTGTATCAGTTGGCCAAGGGAGCAGGTGTAGATAGAGAAGAGAAGGGGCCCGAGGACAGAGCCTTGGGGGGCCCCAACAGAGAGGGGGAGGTGGCAGCGTTATAGGTAATGCTGAAGGAGCGTTGGGATAGATAGGAGGAGAGCCAGGGGAGAGCGGAGTCTCTGATGCCAAGGGAGTGTAGTTTATTAAGGAGGAGGGGGTGGTCAACTGTGTCGAAGGCCGCGGAGAGGTCGAGGAGTAGGAGGACTGAGTAGTGGCCATTAGCTTTGGCGGTTAGCAGGTCATTAGTGATTTTGAGTAGGGCGGTTTCGGTGGAGTGCAGGGGACGGAAGCCAGACTGTAGTGGATTGAGGAGGTTGTTGTCATTGAGGTGAGCGCTTAAGCGATTGTAGACTAAGCACTCGAGGAGTTTGGATGAAAATGGCAGCAGGGAGATGGGTCTAAGGTTGCTCAGGTCGGTGGGGTCCAGGGAGGGTTTTTTGAGTATGGGAGTGATGTGTGCTTGGTTTAGGGGGGAGGGGAATGCACCAGTAGAGAGGGAGAGATTGAACTATATGCTAATATGTGTTTTTTGGGCACTGTATGTCTTAAAATTAAACCACAATGTTTGTTTTTTCAGTACAATATCACTGCAAATTACATGCAAAATCTGGTTGGAGAATACTAGCTGCAATGACACTAAGCTTTTTCCTAAACAAATAGTAGAAAAAAAATTTAGTGCATTTGCACCCCACACAACTGACACTTGTGAATCTTGGCAATTGGCAAGGCAATTGGCAAGGCAATACACTACAGCATTGCACAGTGTGTACACTTGCCCTCTACTCTGAAAAAAAAGCTATTTCTTTTTATTAAATTAATTAAACAGTAAGGCCAAGATCATAAGATAATGTGTTGCGTAGCCATTAATTTTGACATTGTATCCCCAAACACTTAAGCAATATACACAAGCACACTACTGTGTGTTGTCTTACAAACATGCATCACTTGTTATTCTGCCCATGCTTGAGTACATTGTCAGCCCCTTTAAAGTGAATGAGCCACCTTAACGTGATGCATGCTATAGCACGATGAGACTCGTGATGTTAACCTTTTTCAATGCCAAGTCTGTATGGTGTACGGACCTACAGCACTGCTTCCTGCTGGCCAGGTCACCGTACGGATCTGATTCTTCCTTTTGCTATAGACTCATGGTCACTCCAGTGACCATGAACTTATAGCAGAACTGTTCAACAGACTCTGCTGAATAAAACAATAGCTCTGATTAGCGAATGATACCTAAAATGTGACACCCAAGGTACCCCCCCCCCAACCACCGTCGCTGCTTGCCTGTCACCTACTGCTCTCTATCCCTTCACCTAACCTGCTGCCCTGGCCGCTAAAATGCCCCCACCCCACCTACTGTCCCCTTCCTCTGCCACTAATCTCCCCAGCACCTTTCTCTCCCCCAGCACTAGCCGCTCCCCCTACCCCCCTCCACCAGCACTGATCTCCGTGGCTGGATGCAATTGTCAGCTTACTGACTGTTTTATTGAGGATAATACACTATCCATTTTTTCTTTTGGAGGTACATGGCATTCTTGGAGTTACACGGTGATTATGAATCAGAACTTGGATGAATAATTTTTTAATTTTTGGAGTTTTTGAAATATTTTCACTGACACTAGAAAGGTTTAATTTTTACATCTTTGGACTTTCAAGGATGAAAGTGGAACTTTTAAGTGTCAATACACAGGGTGTTTATTATATCACAGTTTATTTTAGATTTAATTTTTGGATAGTGATTTATATTTCACAAACTCTGAAAGCTGTAAGTGAAAAATTAAAACCTCCAGCTTGTTATAGAAATATGCTTATTTACATTATTGTGTACATTCGATTTTCACCATGTCACAAAAAGGCACAATTTAAAATTTAAAAATATTTGTTATTTATTAACTCAATACAGGTTAAACTTGTATATTCAGTAGGAATTTTGCAGGAATTTTGTAAAATATGCCGTGTTTGTTCCTTTTAGTATATTGTTAGCGAAAATATTGTTTTGATAAACATTTGCACAAATATCATGGGCCCTAAAAATCAGTAGCACCTTCTTTTTATTCTACTGGTCATGTGCTTTTAAGAAAATATATGGTTTAGGGGGTGTTTTACAAACTCTGAACGCTGTAAGGGAAAAATAAAAAAGCAATGACAAAATTGCAAAAATGGTCCGACCAGCTGAGTTTAAAAGTTTAAAACTGGCATTGAAAGGGCTAAAATGCTGCACATGTGCGATTCCTTTCTAATAGTAAACTGCACTGGTGCTTACTGTAGCCCCCTGCTGTATTAACAGGGGCGCACTGACAACTCATGGGGCCTCCGGGCAATAGGGGATCATGAGGACCCTGTGTCCTTGCCCAAACTCAGAAAAGCCTATGAAAAAGGTACTAGGGGTATCTCAAGGAGGCCCCTTACTGACCCCGGGCCCTCGGGCAGTGCCCGAGTTTCCAAATGGTCAGTCCGCCCCCGGGCTGATGTCTCTACTCTGTTCCCACAACATTTTCCTTACAAGCAGCAACAATCTTTGCAATCACTGCCTCTCAGTCACAATGAAGAGTGAGGGATGCTGGAACGAGGTTCCTTCTATACTAGAAGAAATCAAACTTTTTCCGCTGTTTCTGTCCTATCTCTCCATTTCTGCCTATGGAAGTCAGAAAGCACCCACGAGGCAACCAAATCTATTACATTTGTTATAAATATAACTATCTATCGCTCTATATCTATCTATCTCTCTCTCTATCTATCTATCTATCTATCTATCTAAGAAGTTCAAAGGATAATATGTATTGTACAATACTAAAGCAGCTTGAGAGGCAGAAACATTAGTGCCAAAGTATTTTCTTTTGTTGCACAAGTCACGCACCATCTGTAAAAAAAATAATATGCAAATAGTAGGTAAAATATCACATTACTGTATATTTAAACAAGATTGCTAGATTGTACGCTCAAGGAAACTCATGAACTGTACCAGGATACAGTATATTCTACCAAACTGGTATGTAGTACCATGCCTGGTATGTAGTAGTGAATCAGAACAGAAGAACTAAACAAAATTACCACTGTAAAGTTTATATATCCTCCATTAAAGTTTACCAATGTTGTTATTAAATAGTCATAAACACTGAAGTTTATTGTTCCAATTATCCATCCCATGAAAAACTTTACAATAGATCATTATTGACTTAAAGGCTACAAACATGTCAACTCACATCTATGAATGTCTAAGTTCCATGAAAAGACTACCAAATACAAGAATACAGCAAACCAATTATCATGTTACATTTGGTTCTATTAGTGCAGGACTCATTACCATGCTATTTTTGCCCAGTTATGCTATGGTGGTGTCTACTAAGCTTGTCTTTGTGAGTCTAGATTGCACAGACAATAAGGCTTGGTTCATACTATTGCACACATTGCAGCCTAGGTATGCTAGGACACGGTTGCCTATTCATTTAAATGGGCTGGGTTTCCTGCAGGAAAAAGGTACATGCACATTTTTTAACGCGGTTGCAGGGAAACGACCTAAAGGACCATGCAGTTTCCCAGCAGGTTCCTGCACCCGCAATCGTGCTGTGGGCTGAGACGTGTGTGGATGCCATTCAGAAGGAATAGCAGCCCTAAGCGTCTTGCAAGAGCAGCACGATTCGGCTGTGGGTTGGCGCGGGTGCGGGAACATGTGCAATTCCTGCACCATCAACCAGCCCGCAAATGTGAACCTAGCCTAAGGCTCCGTTTACACCAATGTGTTTTTTAGTGCTTTTTGCAGAAAAGCACTACAGTCCATTTAACATGGTTTCCTATGGAATATGTTCACATCTATGCTTTTTTGAGCTTCTGCATTTTTGGAAAGGGTCAGGGACTTTTTAAAAGCAAAAAGCAGCATTTTTGCTACGATAGAGTTCAATGGAGAAGCTGCTGAATTGCATGGTAGTGTGTTTTTGCCGCGTTTTGCATTTTTATTCTTTCTAGCAACAAAAAAAATCCAAAGAGCTGAACAAAAAGCAAATCATGGTAAAAACTCATCAGAAACATGTGTAGAAAAACGCAAAATGTACTGTGAAAAGCACTGCAAAATGGACAAAATAATAAATTCAATTACTGCGTATTTACTTACATGCACTTTAATTTAATATTTAGATTATGTTCATTTGGTCATTTGTTCATCATTGTCTTGCTAATTATAGTACCAGAAGAATCTTAAAGTGGACCTGACCTCAAAAAGTGAAAATTTACTATGCTATAGGGAGCATCTATCAGTGATAATCATGATTAAAGTGATAGTAAAGGTTCAGTTCATTAGTTAAAATAATAAACATAGTAGACTTACCTGCTCCATGCAATGGTTTTGCACATAGCAGCTCCAATCCTCCTCTTCTTGAGTCCCCCACAGCACTCCTGGCTCCTCTTCCCTCACCTAGTGCCCCCATAGAAAGACACTTTCTATGGGGGCACTCGAGTGGGCTTGCTCCTAAGACGCCCTCTCTGCACCTATTGCCACATATACCATGGCTTGGCCCCGCTCCCCACTTCTTCAACATAGGATTTGATTGACAGGAGCAGGAGCCAATGGCTCCTGATGCTATCAATCTACCTAGTGAGGAGTGACAGAGTCCAGAGAGACACAGTTCTCGTTGGATCGAGATCAGGCTCAGGTAAATGTAAGGGGGGCGAGGGGGGATCCTCTGCAACAGAAGGGTTTTACGTTCATGCATAGAATGCATGAAGGTAAAAAAACCTTAAGGATGCTTTCACACTGATCTGTTTTTCTTCCGCTTTTGTGTTAACCATGAACATGTAATCCTATGGAATACTTTGCATTAATCCATTGCAGGTCCGCTGCATTTAGTAAAATCCTGCTTGCTGCATTTTTGCTGCATTGGATTATGCTTTGCTGGGGTTTTTTGCCTTCCTCTGGATCAACTGTGGGTATAGGATTATAATTTTTTTTTTTTTTTAACCACTTCCAGTCCGGACACTTTTACCCCCTTCCTGTCCAGGCCAATTTTCAGCTTTCAGTGCTATCACACTTTGAATGACAATTGCGCGATAATGCAACACTGTACCCATATGAATTTTTTAGCATTTTTTTGAGACAGATAAAGCTTTATTTTGGTGGTGTTTATTTTTTTTGCTATGTAAATTAAAATGTCCAAAAAGTTAGAAAAAAAAAGTGTTTTTCTTATAAAATAAATAGTATTTCATCATAAATCTTGGCCAAAATTTATTCCATTAGATTTTTAGTAAAAACAAAAATAACCCAAATTTGTTTATAACCAAAAATTATAATTTTTAAACATTTTTTTAATATTATTTTTAATTTATTTATTTTTTTACATACTGTCACCCTAGCAGTACAGTGTCACCATGGTGACACGGTACTACTTTTGGTGGGGTGATGACGATTTTTTTTTTTTGTTTTACACTGATTGCTTTTACACCCATAAAGGATGTAAAAGCAATAATTTCTCCTCTCTGGCTGCATTCTTGCAGCCACTGAGAACTACTGAGTGAGCTGTGATTGGTCACAGCTTGTCACATGGTACAAGGCTGTTGTGAATAACCTTGTACCATGTGACCTCTGTGATCATTCACAGATTTCACACATAGTAAGCAATGATGTCACAAGTGACATTTTGCTTACTGCTCTGCATGTGATCACTGATTGGCCAATCAGTGATCACATGATTGGGACCTTGCACAGAGGTCCCATTCAATGATCGGTGTTCCACTGCTCCCAGGGAGAACACACAAGCAGGGTGCAGGGAGGCCGTTTATAAACAGCCACCCGACCCTGCACTGCCAACGTCTGGCCGTTTATATACAACAGCCGGACGAGAGGTGGTTAATGGTTGAACTGGATAGACTTTTGTCTTTTTTCAGCCAGACTAACTATGTAACTATATTTTTGGTACAGGTTTGGTGCAGTATAAATAAAAACACCAAAAACACACCTCCCAATTGAAATGCATGAAAAATGCAGCAAAAATGCGTTAAAAAATGCACCCGCGCTGCATTTTTGGTGCAGTTTTTCCAGTCACATGTCCTGTGTAAAACGCACCAAAATGTGGTAAAAATATGCAGTTTTAGTGTGTTTTTGCTTTGGATCAGTTTGAAAGTAGCCTAAGGCTTTAGGACCACTTTAAGCAGCACCCTGAACAATGTACTTTTGCCTGGAATTTCTCCTGAAATACAGCAGTGCACTTTCTAGCAGGCGAGTGTGTCTACTGTGTATAGCAGTGTGAGATCTAAGGCACTGCTGCCTCTAATTGCTATTCTCATAGGATTTGGAGTGTCATTTGGTGATGCCACAACTGTGCTGCTCATTGTTTTCCTTGCTGAAGGCTCTAACAGGAAAAAAAGGCCTATCACTACCAAAATGGCCATCTCCAGAGACACAGGGCAAACCAAGGCATGGTAATTCAGTAATGAGGAAAACGTTAGCTGCAGGGAGACATCAGACAATACTGGTGACTGGTGCTTTGCCCTCTGCCTGATTTTTTCAGGAAAAGCTTCAGCTTGTAAGCAGTAGTAAACTCCACTTGGACACTTGTGTCTACAGGTAAGCTTATAATAAAGCTACAAGGAATATCTCCTAATTGTGCACTTTAGTAATGAGAAGCACATCCACCAGGAATGCAATATTGCGCCTTCCTCCGCATTACACCTCCAGTATAGGTTGGAGAGGGTAGAACTTGTGCAGTAGAGAGGGGGTCCTGTACCATCGGGTGAGCAATTTGTACCCATTGTCCTGGGTTGCTGTATTGTGAGATCCTTTGCGGATATACAGTAGGTACAGATTGATACCCACTCTTCCGAAGTGCACCTCCAGGTTTCTTTCCCATTACAAGCAGGAAAAAGTAAATGCAGATTGCTCTATGAATAAAGATGAGTATATAGACAAAGTCATGTGTTACTGTGGGTTTTTCCTGTTACAGAGGGACTCCAGCGGGGTAAGAGGCCTAGACCATGAGGGTGTATGACCTTGTGGATGTAGGAAGTTTCTTATTTGCATGTAAATTCACAATGGAAATTTGTATGAGGCAATGAGGGCCCCAATTTCCTCGTACATGAGGATTCGCTCTCAACAGAAAAACAGGGTCAGCACATCTTTACAAAGCCAGATGTGTCCCAGGAAAGCTGTGGACATCCCTGGGACAGGTTCTAGATTAAGGCATAAAGACATCAATGGCCCAGGCATAAAAGCATCCAGTATCTACCCACAAGCTCAACCTCATAATCTCACCTTCCTCGGAATCCTGTGTTGGAAAAGTCAGGGAATGGAGTTGAGGGGTTAGGATGACAGTGATTTTTCGAGTGATACTCCACCATTTAGTGGGTTTGTGAATTGACCAGTCCACTATTCTATTTAACAAACTTGCCAAGTAGTATTTCCAGAGGTCTAGGAGACCAATACCACCTCTGTGTTTTGGGAGGTTAAGGCAAGAAGCTTAATTCTAGGGAGTGTAAAGTATCTTTTACTGTGTTTTTATATAGAAGGTTATGCAATAAATGTTGTTTTGTATGCTCCTTTTTCATGATAGTTTGATGGAATGGGGTGTGTGGAGACTTTGACAGCTACCATTTTGTTTTGAGAAGTTCAAGCCATATTGGAGGATGCTTTGTCTGACTATCTTATTCATTTAAGTGGTTGGCATGGAAAGGTGAGTGGATCACCATTTCGGTGAGACTGGAAAAGACTGCATTGGTTTCCTTGAGGAGTTGGCATTTCATTGTGGTAGAAACTATAAGACTGGATCTTGCTCTACAAATATAAGTTGGTTGCCATTTGTTTGTACTTTGCACCTATTTTGATTGTTTGCGTTGTTTTATATGTACAGTATATACATATTAAAAAATATATATATACAGTGGGGATTGAAAGTTTGGGACCCCAGCTAAAACTTTGTATTAATGTGCATAAAGAAGCCAAGAAAAGATGGAAAAATCTCCAAAAGGCATCAAATTACAGATTAGACATTCTTATAATATGTCAACAAAAGTTAGATTTTATTTCCATCATTTACACTTTCAAAATAACAGAAAACAAAAAAATGGCGTCTGCAAAAGTTTGGGCACCGTGCAGAATTTATAGCATGCACTGCCCCCTTTGCAAAGCTGAGACCTGCCAGTGTCATGGATTGTTCTCAATCATCGTCTGGGAAGACCAGGTGATGTCAATCTCAAAGGTTTTAAAAGCCCAGACTCATCTGACCTTGCCCCAACAATCAGCACCATGGGTTCTTCTAAGCAGTTGTCTAGAAAACTGAAACTGAAAATAGTTGACGCTCACAAAGCTGGAGAAGGCTATAAGAAGCTAGCAAAGCATTTTCAGATGTCAATATCGTCTGTTTGGAATGTAATTAAGAAATGGCAGTCATCCGGAACAGTGGAAGTTAAAGCAAGATCTGGAAGACCAAGAAAAATATCAGACAGAACAGCTCGCAGGATTGTGAGAAAAACAATTCAAAACCCACGTTTGACTGCAGGATCCCTCCAGAAAGATCTGGCAGACACTGCAGTTGTGGTACACTATTCCACTATAAAGAGATACTTGTACAAATATGGTCTTCATGGAAGAGTCATCAGAAGAAAACCTCTTCTACGTCCTCACCACAAAAATCATCATTTGAACTTTGCAAATGAACATATAGACAAGCCTGATGCATTTTGGAAACAAGTTCTGTGGACCGATGAGGTTAAAATTGAACTTTTTGGCCGGAATGAGCAAAGGTACGTTTGGAGAAGAAGGGGCACAGAATTTAATGAAAAGAACCTCTGTCCAACTGTTAAGCATGGGGTTGGATCAATCATGCTTTGGGGTTGTGTTGCAGCCAGTGGCACAGGGAACATCTCACGAGTAGAAGGAAAAATGGATTCAATAAAATTTCAGCAAATTTTCGATGGTAACTTGATGCCATCTGTGAAAAAGCTGAAGTTAAAGAGAGGATGGCTTCTACAAATGGATAATGATCCTAAACACGCCTCGAAATCCACGGGGGATTACATCAAGAGGTGTAAACTGAAGGTTTTGCCATGGCCTTCACAATCTCCTGACCTCAACATAATTGAAAATCTATGGATAGACCTTAAAAGAGCAGTGCGTGACAGACAGCCCAGAAATCTCAAAGAACTGGAAGACTTTTGTAAGGAAGAATGGGCAAAGATACCTCAAACAAGAATCGAAAGACTCTTGGCTGGCTACAAAAAGCGTTTACAAGCTGTGATACTTGCCAAAGGGGGCAGTACAAGATATTAACTCTGCAGGGTGCCCAAACTTTTGCAGATGCCATTTTTTTGTTTTCTGTTATTTTGAAAATGTGTAAATGATGGAAATAAAATAGAACTTTTGTTGACATATTATAAGAATGTCTAATCTGTAATTTGATGCCTTTTGGAGACTTTTCCATCTTTCCTTGGCTTCTTTATGCACATTAATACACATTTTTAGCTGGGGTGCCCAAACTTTCGATCCCCACTGTATATATACACTCATGTTTGTACATAGGAGGAATATTTATACACAGTATATTCATTTGTTATTAATTGGGGAATTCATTTATACAGTATATGGATTGATTAGTTTACGTTGCTTATGTACAGTATATTTAACAAGCTATTTGTAGTTCTGTATGCTTGGAGGCTTCTCCTCCATTCCTCATTCCTATAGTTTACTTTCGAGTTACAAGGCCTACACATCCCATTGTACCCTGCTGCCTACAAACAGTGATTATGGTGTGTTTACTGACTGTGCCTCCTTGAACTCCCCCCCTGCACCTCTATAGTGTAGTTGTAGTTCAGGACACAGGGTCTGTGAAAAAGGTAACACAGCAATGTTTTTTCACAAATCATTCAAGGAAGAATAATAGGAATAGGCCGAATTGAATAATTGAATTTCAGTGTGCAAATGAATTTATGATTATTAGTTTGTACTACAGATACATTTTAAGTCCAATTTGACAGTTGCTTTATTGGCAATACAAGGAGTTAAATCTCCTGCCCATGTCCCATTAAAATTTCACATGTAACTGAGTCTTGACAATATCCTGTTGGGCCAGACTATATTTAGTTATGCTTGTTATTCAGATCCTGTTTGCTCTGATGTAAGTAAATAATCTACAAGAATTCAAACAAAAGTCAAAGTGAAATAATACAAAGCATGAGTATACTTCAGGTTATTGTATTTAGACTTGATTTGTGGAAAAGAAGGTATGCCAAAATCTGTAGATGTTGAAAGTGAAATTACACTTTGCTAATAAATACCTAAAAGGAAGCTCTTGCAAGGTTATACCTAATTTAGGATCACTAGACCTCTAATCTAGACCAACACAGAACCTCCCATGGCATTTTTGAATAAAAATGTAACACTTTCTTTCTTACTATCCATTTAATTTGTTTAGATGGCTATTGCTCATGTGTCTATATTTTATTATTATTATACAGGATTTATATAGTGCCAACAGTTTGCGCAGTGCTTTACAATATAAAAGGAGACAATATAGCAACAATACAAATTAAAAACAAGAGAGTTAGGAGGGCCCTCCTCGGAGCTTACAATCTAACAGGGAGGGGCTGGTGGAATAAAAGGTAATAACTCTAAGGGATGAACTGATAGGAGAAATAAGATTTGATTATTAGCTTAAAGAGGAGCTTCGGGCTCCCCACCAAAAAAAATTAAAAGTCTAAGAGCACTTACCTGTCCAGAGGTCCATTGATGTCCTCACCCTGAGCTGATTCTTCAATTGGCTTTGGGTGCTGGCACCGGCATCTTCAGTAAGAGATACCAGACATGAAGCCTTGCAGCTTCACAACCGGCCCCCTACTGAGCATGCGCTTTGCGAATGGGCTGCAGTCTCCTGGGACCTGTGAAGTGTCCCAGAAGGCTGTGGAAGTTAGGAGGGGGGCTGAACTTCCAGCTCAGTTCATCGCGGTGAACTGACCCAAAAGTGGGATTGGGTACCTCTCAAAACCAGATACCCGCTCTCCCCAAAAAGTGCCAAATGTAGCAGTGGTGGGAGGGAGGAGGCAGACAAGCGGAACTTCCCCTTCTGAGTGGAGTTCCACTTTAGGTCTTACTAAAATAAATAAAAATGAAATAATATAAAAGAAATATAACATTATCCTGACATACTTAAAAGGTAACATACTTAAAAAGCAATGCAATATGGCTACATGGAGGCATGCCATACACAGAATGTCCTATGAAAATGGAATTTCCTGCGTGGGTGACTTACTGATTTTCACAGAAGATTTTTGGTATCCCCTGCAACAAAGATGTCATTTTTTGTGAGATACTTCCAAATAGGGAACTGCACAGTTAGTGCACACAAATAACAAGAAAAATGCAGAACAATAACAAACAACAACAATAACAAACAATCCCAATTTAAGGATATAGCAATATGAGTCCAAGCAGTTCTTAGATAAACAAAGACCACAGGTACAGATATTGCAGTGTGAATATGGACCACCCATATAAAATAGGAAAGGGTGAGGAATCATGCATATAACCGTAGGCTCTCTTATGAGGAAGGTGCTAGATCCCATCGCCCAGAAAGCACTCTTGGCTGCTCACCTTATAAATATGACCCCTGAGCTAAGAGGTAGGTTGTACGGCACTTTCCAACAGAGTAAAAGACTTCCAAGGTCGCTAGTACTGGTTCGAGCAGCGAGCAAATCCTCCAGTATGCAGTGATACCGAATAAAAGCAAGAGACAAAACAAATGGTGCTCTCTGCTATGTATAATAACGTTTTAATAAGATAAAAACACACAAATCATAGCACTTGCGTCCAAGTGCAAGAAACAGCGCCTGTGCACAATCACCTTCAAAGATGGAACAATGAGATGGCTGCGGGTGACATCAGCAGGCATGACTCCTCCTCCTGTACGCGTTATGTCCTGGGCGGGACTTCTGGGCGGGTTAATAAGGTAACCTCCAGATGAATGTTGCAGCAAAGTTCAGTTGCAGGGGCATCTGAGGATGATCTGAATGTGGCATTCGTCTTTGTGTCGGAGACTTAAGTACAAGACCACTAGTAATGGAGAAATCCTCCAACCATTATACAACTGGCCTGGAATGAAGATTATAACCATCCAAAAATGTGGTGTGGCACTGGAACTTAAGAGTCAGCCTACCTACTCTGCATATTAGTCCCTAGTAGTTTCTTAATCTGTCATGTCACCTACTAATGTACTGGAAGGTGACCACTAAATACATACAGAAGCACAAATCTACCTATCTGGCACTGTGTAAGTGAGATAATAACGATGGGACAGAGATGCTTTTGACACCAGTCTTTAGATATAAACAGTATACATATACCCAGAAGCTATTGGCAGTAATTGTGAACTATTAAACATAGGAACACTTGCCTAGTAATCCATGTATTCTGGTCTGGGTGCAGCAACAACTCTCCCATGAACAGACGTTCTCTTTCCAACTCCTCCTTCTGAGTCTTTCAACCCCAAAACCAAGAGACAGTAAGTGCATGCATAATATCTCAGCAACCCAGTCATCTACAGATACAGACAGTAGGGGACAGCAGATCCCTACACAAATATAAAATTAAGCCAGGTTTCGATTGCTCTAAAGAACGCATGAATCTAAAGATACTGTTGCGTGTATTGTTGTATTCAGAGGCGGACTGAGAACTCATGGGGCCCCCAGGCAATAGGGGATCATGGGGCCCCTGTGTCCTTGCCCAAACTCAAAAAAGCCTATGAAAAAGGTACCAGGGGCATCTCATGGGGCCCCCTACTGACCCTGGGCCCTCGGGCGGTGCCCAAGTTTCCAAATGGTCAGTCCGCCCCTGGTTGTATTATATCATCAGTGCTGATGAGTTTGGCTGTAAGCCATTGCTGATCTCTGTGAGGTTGCATTGTGTGGCAGTGCCCTCATGTTCTCAGTATTACAGTAAATGTCTGGCTGAGAATGAGATCACCGATCTGATTGCATGCAGATTAGTACCAGTGTGTGGAAGTTATTGTATCTGCCATAGGCAGGGGCAGATTTTGTAGCCAACAACAGAGTTCTGTGTTGAGTGTGTGTGTGTGGGAAGTGGGAAAGGTGACTGTGTAAGCAATCCAGCTCACATAATAGCTTGGGAAATGTGGGAATTACCTAGCTGCTACACAAACATTAGGATGCACCAGACTGTATGTGAGATTAGCATCTGCCTGTCTGTGTATAGCCTGCTAGATTTTGGGTGAGGCTCCCTTTAACGGGCCTGGAAATAAGAGATAATGAGCGCATATTTTCACTAAATCATTGATTTCGGTAAGCCTGGTTTAGGTAACCTGTAGCTTCTAGTAAGAGCACCCTGTGTGCCAGACTACTTGAAGTGCAGTGTGCTGACTGTACTGACTTGAGGTGTCCTGTGTGCAGCCTACGAGCTATTCAGCACCATATACAGTTGCAAGAAAAAGTATGTGAACCCCTTGGGATTACTTGGAGTTTTGCATGAATTGGGCATAAAATGTGCTCTGAACGTCATCTAAGTCACAAAAATAGAAGAACACAGTCTGCTGAACATAATACTACACAAACATTAGATGTTGCCATGGTTTAATTGCACATAACATGTAAACATTCACAGTGCAGGGAGGAAAAAGTATGTGAGGCCCTAGCTTAATGACTTCTCCCAGAGCTAATTGGAGCCAGGAGTGAGCCAATCTTGACTCCAATCAGTGTGATGATATTGGATGTGTTGCTGACAGCTGTCCTGCCCTTAAAAAACACACACCTGTTTTGGGTTTACTGGTTTCAAGAAGCACTGTCTGATGTGAACCATGCCTCGCAGAAAAGAGCTCTCAGAAGACCTACGATCAAGAATTGTTGACTTGCATGAAGCTGGAAAGGGTTACAAAAGTATCTCCAAAAGCCTTGCTGTTCATGTGTCCACGGTAAGACAGACGGTCTACAAATGGAGAAAGTTTAGCACTGTGGCTACTCTCCCTAGGCATGGTCATCCTGTAAAAATGACTGCAAGAGCACAGCGCAGAATGCTGCATGAGGTAAAGAAGAATCCCAGAGTGTCAGCTAAAGACCTACAGAAATCTCTGGCACATGCTAACATTTTTGTTGACACATCTACAATAAGGAAAACATTAAACAAGAATGGAGTACATGGGAGGACACCACGGAGGAAGCCATTGCTGTCCAAAAAGAAGATTGCAGCACGATTGAAGTTTGCAAAAGAGCACCTGGATGTTCCACAGCACTACTGGCAAAATATACTGTGGACGGATGAAACCAAGATTGAGTTGTTTGGGAAGAACACACAACACTATGTGTGGAGAAACAAAGGCACAGCACACCAACATCAAAACCTCATCCCCACTGTAAAACATGGCGGAGGGAGCATCATGGTTTGGGGCTGCTTTGCTGCCTCAGGGCCTGGACGGATTGTTGTCATTGATGGGAAAATGAATTCCAGAGTTTATCAAGACATTTTGCAGGAAAACGTACGACCATCTGTCCGCCAACTGAAGCTCCGCAGAGGATGGGTGATGCAAAAAGACAATGACCCAAAGCATACAAGTAATTCAACAAAACAATGGCTGCAACAGCACAGAATACGCCTTCTGGAGTGGCCCAGTCAGAGTCCTGACCTCAACCCGATGGAAATGCTGTGGCATGACCTTAAGAGAGCGATTCACACCAGACATCCCAAGAATATTGCTACACTGAAACAATTTTGTGAAGAGGAGTGGTCCAAAATTACTCCAGATCGTTGTGCAGGTCTGATCTGCAACTACAGGAAACGTTTGGTTGAGGTTATTGCTACCAAAGGAGGGTCAACCAGTTATTAAGTCCAAAGGTTCACATACATTTTCCTCCCTGCACTGTGAATGTTTACATGTTATATGCAATTAAACCATGGCGACATCTAATGTTTGTGTAGTATTATGTTCAGCAGACTGTTTTCTTCTATTGTTGTTACTTAGATGACGTTCAGAGCACATTTTATGCCCAATTCATGCAAAACTCCACGTAATCCCAAGGGGTTCACATACTTTTTCTTGCAACTGTAGATAGCACAGTGGCAGCGGGGTGATGAGGGCTGGATTGCTCTCCAAAACAGAAAGTTAGAGACCTGGACAGAGGAAGAGAGCAGTGCCGGAAGTTGTAAAAAATAAGTGACCATCAATGGGTGGGGGTGGAGTAACATTCACTGCCATAAACTTCAACATTCGTGTCAGTGGGGGATTACCTTTCACTGCCATGAGCACCAATGCGGGAGGGAATTTAACATTCATTACCACAACTTTCAACATCGGTTTTGGGCAGGAAGGGAGTGAAAGTGACCGGTACTGAGGTGGTTAACCTCTTCCCGTCCGCCATTTGCACATAGACAATCCTGTAGTGGTGTTCCAGCCACTCCAGTGTCCCTGATTAGTGCCCCGTGTCCCTGATCACTACCCCTGTATATACATAATAAAACATGCAGCCAACCCCTGTCACCTGTCAGAGTGTGCACAAAAACACCCCCACACACCATATCAATGTCCTGATCACCGCCATACCCCAAACCAACACCCTGATCACTGCCATATGCCATACCAGCACCCTGATCACCGCCATATGCCATACCAGCACCCTGATCACTTCCATACACCAAACCAGCGACCTGTTAAACGCCATACACCATACCAGTGCCCTGATTACCGCCATACACCATACCAGCATCCTTATCACCATCATACCCCATAGCAGCATCCTGACCACCGCCATACCCCATACCAGCATCCTGATCACTGCCATACCCCATACCAGCATCCTGATCACTGCCATACCCCATACCAGCACTCTGATTACTACCATACCCCATACTAGTGTTCTGATTACCACCATACCCTATACCAGCGTCCTGATCGCTGCCATATGATTTATCAGCTTCCAGCATTTTAGGGTCTAAACTGATCAATTTTCAAATATATATCCCATAGTTTGTAGATTCTATAGCTTTCACACAGACTAAATAATATACCCGGTTTTGGGTTATTTTTACCCCAATAGTGTAACAGAATACATTTTGGCCTAAATGTATGAAGAAAAAATATTTGCAAATTTTATAAAAACTAAGCAAAAGATGATTTTTTTTCAAAATGTTTGGTATTTTTTCATTTATATAGCAAAAAAAAAAAAACACAGTGGTGATCAAATACCACCAAAAGAAAGCCCTATCTATCTCAAAAAAAGGATAAAAATTTAACATGGGTACAGTGTTGCAAGTGTGATAGTGGTAAAGCTGAAAATTGGCCTGGACTGGAAGGGGGTGAAAGTGTCTGGGCTTGAAGTGGTTAAAAAACAACTGTTGTAGAATATAAGTAGTGTAGTGGTCAGGTATATATTATGTACTTAGAGTGCAGGGGTCCTTCCAATAAGGCTCTCTCTCCAGTATAGATCTCATCTCCCCCATGACAGATCTTTCCTCAAGTACAGATCTCCCCCCAAGCATAGTTGTCCCCCCCCAGTACAGATTTCCTCCAGTAAAGCTCTCCCCCAAGTGCAGATCTTTCTTTAAATACAGATCTCTCTGCAAGTACAGATCTCCCCTAAGATACAGATCTCGCCCCCAGTACAGCTCTCCAAAAATACAGATCTTCTCCCAGTACAGTTCTCCCCCAAGTACAGCTCTCTCTTGAGTACATATCTCTCTCTATTACAGCTCTACCCGCAGTAAAGATTACCCCCCTCCCCCAATATGGATCTCTTCCCCCAGTACAGATCTCTCCCCAGCAGGGGTGGACTGACAACTCATGGGGCCCCCAGGCAATAGGGGATCATGGGGCCCCTGTGTCCTTGCCCAAACTCAAAAAAGCTTATGAAAAAGGTACCAGGGGCATCTCATGGGGCCCCCTACTGACCCTGGGCCCTTGGGCAGTGCCCGAGTTTCCAAATGGTCAGTCCGCCCCTGCTCCCCAGTACAGATCTCTCCCCAGTACAGATCTCCTCCCAGTAAAGATCTCTCCATCCAGTACAGATCTCTCTATCCAGTAGAGTTTGCTCTCCAGTGAAGATCTCTCCTTCCAGTACAGATCCCCCCCGTACAGATCTTACTCAGTGCAGCTCTCCACCCAGTACAGCTCATTCCCAAATACAGCTCTCCCATAACAGATCTTCTTCCCAGTACATATCCCCCAGTACAGACCTCTCCATCCCCCCCCAGTACTGATCTTGTCACCCAGTATAGATCTTCTCCCCCAGGACAGATCTTACCCAAGACAGCTATTCTCTCAGTACAGCTGTCCCCCCTCCATAATCCACTCAACAGACCAGGCATTTCAGAGTGAGAAATTCTCCCTGAGCTGGGTCACGTAACCTGAGCCATAAAGGAACTAAGGAAAGCCTCCCTGAAAGTGCAGTTTGGACCCACATGCCCCATCCTCTTAACTGTGTCCTTGGCAGGAGCTGCAGTGATTCTGGTGTCTAGTGGGTACCAGTGCTAGCTGCTGCAATGTGGACATTCAGGGGGAGGATTTGGACCCCCATATTCTCCCCTTGTCTACAACCCTGCCCACACACACAGTTTCCTCATTCTATGGGACGTTGGGTGGGGCATCTGGACATAGAACGTACTCATGTTTATCCATCATTATCTGACCTTTGGATACATTTGGAAAAACTACTTTATCATTTACTTGGGCTGTCTCTAGATCTCCGCCTTCTGGTCAAAGGTCTTTACATCATAATTTGTGCATCTCCAAAGCACAGCCCTCCCTTCAGGTTGCTCTCTTCTCTAAGATACCTGGGCTTGTATCCTAATTCAATAAAGTATCTTCTTCATTGTCTTATAGCTGTAGAGTGGTGATCTCTAGACACTGGGAATCAGCCTATCCACCTGCCCTGGTTTAGTGGATGCAAAACCTGAAAGAGATTTATGTGATTGAGAACCCAGTAGCATCTGATCAGAACAGGTATCCTCAGGCCCTTGAGAAATGGTCCTTCTGGTTGGCCCACAGAACCTCACCTACATTCAAACACCTAGGCCAACAGCAATCTTTGACATTCTTGCGCTACTGGAAGGTTCAATACATTTTACTCTTAAGCTCAATACTTCCTCCTAGACTTATCCCAATTTGGACCTTATATTCCTCCAACACATCTAATTTGACATATGCTTACTTGTAGAAAAACATGCTCTTGTGATGTTTATCTTAGGATGATATATCACCCTTGTTTCCCCACCTTACATCCCCCCTACTTTGCATATTGTATCTGATTCTACACTAGTTGCACCCCTTTTTTTCTATGTTTTATCATACGTTTAATTCTCAGGTGGTTCTTTTCTGTATATTATGAGCAGTGGCAAAATTATCAATATGCTGATCAATACTTATTATAGCTCCAAACCACAATGTGAAAGTGAGGGGAGCTTATGTGCTGACAACATGCCGCTGCTTCCAATCCAGAACTTCAGCCGCATTATTTGTTTTTGCCAACCGATATTTTACTTCAGTCTATACTTTTTGTCTTACACTATGCTTTCAGAGACTGCAAAAAGCAGTCTTGAGAGTGAAGATATCTTTGCTAGCCACTGAGGGACTGCTAACAATGCTGAAACCTGCTGATGATGAGGGACCTCTTGGCCCCCTGCCCCACTTATTTTCTCATTTACTTATTTTCTCATTTCCAACAGCACATGGTCTTTGCATGCTATTTAGGTCTTAATGTTATCATTTTAAAGCCTGTTCCAGTCTGTGTTTAGGGGTTTTTCTACTTATGTGCAAGGTTGTATTTCCTGTCTGTCTGACCAATTTTGTATGCAGAGCCTTAGCCTTCAATAAAGCTCATTTAAAAAGAATCGGGTGTGTCAGTGGTGCTACTCAGCTCATCATCATAGCTGCAGGGAAACAGCTCCTTCCAGGGTGGACCTATGTACATGTAAGTACAAATATCTGTTACATTGAATTAAAAGTAACCACAACTCCCTTCCCCACTCTACTCCCTCTATCCTTTTTTTTTTAATTTTTTTTTATGCGTTTTGTATGTGATTTTGTGCAACATCATTGTATCACATATGATATTTTAATAAAAAGGGATCAAACTAGACCTTCACAATAACTGTGATGTTGTCCCCTGCCTCCTTCCAACTCCCTCTCCAACCAATGGGCATTTTTAAAGGGCTTTTTTGTTTTGCAAAGCAGCACTTCGGTATTTCTCACTTAGGTAAGACTTTGTGTCCATCCCCTGCATGTGCACGGATATGCCGCTGGGCTTGGATCCCGAGACAGCCCATGCTTCTGTGCATGTGCCTGGTATCTGATCAGCTGTGCACGTGCGGGGGTTTCATGCACAAACACTGCTAATAGGGAAGTCTGAAACCTTCCCTGTCTTTGCGCATGTGGGGAAATTCCACTGCACGTGCACAGATGCGCTGCCAGGCTCTGCCATGAGCTAAAGGCCAGGGAGAGCCCGTGGGTGCATTGGTGCATGTGCTATAATGGTAGTGCCTAAGGAGGTGACTGAAGTTCCACTTTTAAACAAAAAAAGTGAAAGAAAAAAAAAGTTTTTCTCCATACAGTGTCAGTCCTTAACCCTGGAGTTCCTCAATATACATAGGTGAGGAATCTAAGTGACACAAATACACCATCCAAAATCCTGCTGGCCAATGCCATATGTATATGTAGCACCCTCCTGGTCAGCTAGGGGGAGCTAGACCTTAACTGTTAGCTAGGAAGGATGAATAGCAGCTTGGGTGTGATAGTTACCAGGGGTCAAACTCTGGTCAGAGCTGAGAGGCTCTGCAGACCAGCCCTCTGAAATTTTCCCCTGCTCTAGAACTTTGGAGAAAAGCCTAGAAGCAGTGGGTGGATCTAAGGAGTGGCTAATCTGCATGTTTGAGGTAGCCAGGCCAATCCCCAACAGGAGGCTTGGCAAGGGGCCAGGACAACCTTTAAAAGTGAGAGAGCCTGCTCAGCTGCAGAAGAGTTCATGTGGAAGACAGAGAGGAAGATGTGAGGCTGAAAGCAGGAGCCTGGGAGGGGGCCCAGATGAAGAGAGGGGCTCACCTACAGGCAGTGGAGCTGGAAAGGACGAAAGCTCAGACCCTCACCAGCTCCCAGAGTGAGGACCGCCTGTGTATCAGGGAGAGGAAGCTTAGCTAGAAGGCCTATTAGCAGCCACTGACCCACCAGCATCACAGGAGAAGGACTGAGCGAGTAACCCTGCACCCCCTGGGACAGATAGGGGAAGGATCCCTCTGGTGGAAAACCAGATTTGCCACCTACTGGGGCTGTCTAATTTTTTAAAGTGACAGGTACTAGATCCTCTGGTCAGGGATAACTCCAGACAGCTGCATAAAGAAGAAGGCTTTATCTGGGGTCTGGGGTGTTACTACAGGAGATGCTGGCTAGCTCTCCAAAAGAGACTGTGTTGCAGTAGACTTGTAAATAGTTCCAGGTATTTGTCTTCAGTTCATCAGTCCCATTGAGCATCCCATATACCCCTTACCTCATTGAAGTTGAAATCCCCTAATAAAATATCAAAAACAAGCTCAAGGACTGATTTCTGACTTCTGGATGCAAGTCGTTGTGGCAATGCGTGTTGCCTGGCTGTGCGGGACTATAGGGGGACTCAAATACTCAGCAACTCCTAAGGGGGTAGTGATATATATATATATATATATATATATATATATTTACAGTATATATGCACACATACAATATATTCAGTGGATATAGAAAAGAATCAGCACCCTTTAAAATAATCCCATTTTGTTGCTTATCAAAGTGAACGATTTAACTCCAACATGTCAGAAAACACAATCATCACTAAGTTGGAAAAAGATCACCCCTCTCCTAAAAATGACTTGTAAACTCAATCAGGTGTAGCTAATCACCTTCTCAATGGCACACAAACCCATCTGACTTTCAACTGTGATCATTTTGATTAGTTCAGCATGAAAAGAGCTTTCTTGGAGCATTTCAGTCTCTTGTAGTGCAACTGAAGCAAACAATCAACTATGGGTAGCAAGGCACAGTGAAAAGATCTCTGAGATAATGTTGTGGACAGGCACAAGTAAGGAGATGGATACAAAAAACATTCAAAGGCTTTATCAATGCCTAGAAGCACAGTGAAGTCTATTATCAAGGATTGGAAGGTATTTGGTACAACACAGACCCTCCCTGGATCAGGATGTTGCTCTAAACTGGATGAAAGAGCCAGGAGGAAATTGGTCAGAGATGCTATCACGAAGCCTACAGCAACTCTGAAGCAGTTGCAGGAATTTATGACAAAGAGTGGTCACTGTGTGCATGTGACAACAATATCACAAATTCTCCACAAATGTGGCTTGTATAAGGGGGTGTATTGCTTGGTCTATCAAAGGTTCTTTTGGGGTACAAGCCAAGGAAGCGATTTATACTCTGTAGTATAATAATGTGCTTTACTAAACAGAAAAGCTGCACATGTAACTGCAGGACACACAAATCATAACAAAATATGCCTACAACATGCACAAGCTGACTAATCATGTGAAAGACTTACACTAAAATAGTTACTTAAAGTGTTACTAAACCCAAAACAGTAAAATCTGTCTGTATATGCAGTACTGCATGCTTGTTATACTCACTGTGGTACCTAAGGGGTTAATCCTCTGTATTATGCAAAACTGCTGTTTGATCCTGACTTCTCCAATCCTCCTCTTCTTCCAGTGTCCCCCTCTTATCTCCTGATAAGACATATCATGTGGGGTCACTCTGCACATGCTCAGTTTGGTGTGTATTGCTAGAGAGGGTTTTTTTTTCTTAGGAGAGTGCATGTAATCAGCACAGGGCCAATCAGAACTGTCCAGACAGAGGTCAATGGTCCTGTATCCTCCTACAGCAGAATGAAAACTCCTTCTACAAGCTTTAACATGTGCTCGGCTGGACACTAATAGAAGTAACAAGACTGCTCTAACTGCTGATGAGAAAATATATTTATCAGTTTATATTTACTAAACTAATTGCATTTCCATGTTCTGTGTACTGTGGGAGACCAGATATAGTGAAAGCAGGGTCCTGGGTTTAGTAACATTTTAACTTGGATCTTTCTTTATGATGGAGTAATCTACGATCTAGGATCTTCCAGACTGCTTCCTGCTTCTCCTAAAGTCCTTCAGCACAGTGTCTTCTTCTAAGTCTCCAGAACAACTGTTGCTTCTTTTGGCTTCAGAACAAGTCTGTCTTCTCCAAAGTCCCCAGAGAAATTGTTCTTTGTCTCTCACTACATGGTTTTCCAAAGTCCTTTCCCTCCCCCATTTCCTGTTACATCATATCCTCTAGCCTAACGTCACAAAAACTAACCAGATGGGTTAGTTAGTATATCAGTAGGAGAGGCTTAGCTTCTAAAACAGCACATGGTCTTAATAAGAAAGATATAAAACGAGTGATGGGTATCAAGCTGCTTGCATCAAGGTGAAACCTCTTACCCTCTAAATAGATATGTAAATCAAAATGCAGCGCTCTGAAACTACTAAAGTGAAATAAGTGCACGCGCCTACAAGCGCTAAATGTGAAGCAAAGTGAATCATCCAAATATGACGTATAGATACAGTGAATGTATTAATAAATAAAGTTCAAATTATAATCAAGTGACTTGGGTGGTAAATAAAAGTCCAATGAAGCAATAATTTGTTTTGGTGAATTCCGTGACTAGGTGACTGGAAACTGGTAATGTGATTGCACTAACCAGAAGCGCAATCTTAATGCGCATTTGTGTAAAAGGATATCCCGTCATGGTCATCTGGGTGTGGATAGGAACATGGGCAATCATCTGGCACATGTCAGCATACAAGGTGATTAGCAGACCTCTCGCACACTCTCCCAGGACATCTCATCAGATATTGTTGACCAATGGATGGGAACACAGTGGGCGTTTGTAGAAGTACATCTTTGGGGGCTCGTTAAATGACAAGCCAAAAAGAATACTTGATAGTGCAGCATTTTATTGATGTGTGGCAAAATGACAAATGAAGAAACATAGATGCACTCACATCTGGCATTCTGAGAGAAAACTAAGATGGCCGCCGGCCTTCCTGACGTCCTCGGCGGCGTGACGTCAACAGCTAGGCACCTCCCAATGCATTTCGTGCTCAAGCATGTCTTCAAAGGGAGCGCTTTGAAGATGTGCTCGAGCACAAAATGCATTGGGAGCAGCCTAGCTGTTGACCAAGCATTATAAAGTGCCATTTCTAACTGTTTACGTATTTGACTTCAAATACCACAGTGCCGTGGATATAATCTGGTCTTTATTTACTTCCTATTCACTCTACAGTGCCTTGAAAAAGTATTCATACCACTTGAAATTTTCCATTTTGTCATGTTACCACCAAAAACGTAAAAGTATTTTATTGGGATTAGTGGCACATAATTGTGACGTGGAAGGAAAATGATAAATGGTTTTCAAACTTTTTTACAAATAAATATCTGAAAAGTGTGGTGTGCATTTGTAATTAGCCCCCTTTACTGTGATACCCCTATCTAAAACCTAGTGGAACCAATTTCCTTCAGAAATCACCTAATTAGTAAATAGAGTCCACCAGTGTGTAATTTCATCTCAGTATAACTACAGGTGTTCTGTGAAGCCCTCAGGGTCAGTTCACACTATAGAAACGCAGTCCAGATGCGTTCAGGATGCGTTTCTGCATGCGCGTTTTTGGCACGTTCGGGTGCGTTTTTGATGTGTTAATTTTTTCCAGTTAATTTTTTCCCCTCTCTTTTTCTTCAATTTCAATAGGCACACGTGCATTTCAGTGCGTTTATGGAGTGTTCCAGTGCGTTGCAGTGTGTAAAAATCCAGCCTGTTCTACTTTTTTTCTGCATCAGGAACGCACTGGAACTGCAAGCACTGATGTGAACTATGACATTGACAACCATGTAACCTACTTTCTGTGCATTTTGGATGCAGAAAAAAAGCACACTGAAACCCATGTAGTGTGAACTGGCCTTCAGAGGTTTGTTAGAGAACATTAGTGAACAAACCGCATCATGAAGGACAAGGAACACACCAGACCAGTCAGGGATAAAGTTGTGGAGAAGCTTTGAACATCTCACAGAGCACTGTTAAATCCATCATCCAAAAATGGAAAGAGTATGACACAACTGAAAACCTACCAAGACATGGCCGTCCACCTAAACTGACAGGTCGGAGAAGAAGAGCATTAATCAGAGAAGCAGCCAAGAGACCCATGATAACTCTGGAGGAGCTGCAGAGATCCTCAGCTCGGGTGGGAGAATCTGTCCACAGGACAACTATTCCATAAATCTGGCCTTTATGGAAGAGTGGCATGAAGAAAGCCATTGTTGAAAGAAAGCCATAAGAAGTCCCTTTGCAGTTAGCGAAAAGCCATGTGGGGGATAGAGCAAACATGTGAAAGAAGGTGCTCTGGTCAGATGAGGCCAAAATCCCCCTATATATATCTAGATCTATACATGCAGTCTATCCAGTATCCTGAGAACAGAGGTATACCACTCAGGCAAACAATCCAGATCAATAAACAGGTGCAGGCCCTGGCTCGCCACCACACATGATACAACAGGAAGAAGGGTCAGCCGCACACCGGAGGATAGATGAATATAGTGTATATTTATTGATCCATAGGACACACAAAACACCAGGACATGAATACAGGACCTGTTAAAGTGTCTCACACAATCTCTTCCTTAATCATGTATTAATCATATATTACTAAAAGTATTGTGACACTCCTCCAAATCATTGGATTCAGGTGTTCCAATCACCTCCATGGCCACAGGTGTATAAAATCAATCACCTAGGCATGCAGACTCCTTCTACAAACATTTGTGAAAGAATGGGTCGCACTCAGGAGCTCAGTGAATTCAAGCGTGGTACTGTGATAGGTTGCCACCTGTTCAATAAGTCCATCCGTAAAATGTCCTGGCTACTAAATATTCCACGGTCAACTGTTAGTGGCATTATAACAAAGTGGAAGCAACTGGGAACAACAGCAATTCAGCCACAAAGTAGTATGCTATGTAAAATGACAGAGCGGGGTCAACGCATGCTGAAGTGCACAGTGTGAGGAAGTCTCCAACTGTCTGCAGAGTCAATTGCTAAAGACCTACAAACTTCGTGTGGCCTTCAGATTAGCATAACGACAGTTCATAGAGAGCTTCATGCAATAGGTTTCCATGGTCGAGCAGCTGCATCTAAGCCTTTTATCACCAAGTGCAATGCAAAGCACTGGATGCAGTGGGGTAAAGCATGCCGCCACTGGACTCTAGAGCAGTGGAGACGTGTTCTCTGGAGTGATGAATCGCTCTTCTGTCTGGCAATCCAATGGATGTTTCTGGGTTTGGTGGTTGCCAGAACGGTACTTGCCTGACTGCATTGTGCCAAGTGTACAGTTTGGTGGAGGGGGGATTATAGTGTGGGATTATTTTTCAGGGGTTGGGCTTGGCTCCTTAGTTCCAGTGAATGGAACTCTTAAGGCATCAGCATACCAAGACATTTTGGACAATTTTATACTCCCAACTTTGTGGGAACAGTTTGAGGATGGCTCCTTCCTGTTTCAACATGACTGCACACCAGTGCACAAAGCAAGGTCCATAAAGACATGGATGAGCAAGTTTGGGGTGGAGGAACTTGACTGGCCTGTGCAGAGTCTTGACCTCAACCCGATAGAACACCTTTGGGATGAATTAAAGCAGAGACTGCAAGCCAGGCTTTCTCGTCCAACATCAGTGTCTGCCCATACAAATTAACTTTTGGAAGAATTGTCAAACATTCCCATAGACACACTTCTAAACCTTGTGGACAGCCTTCCCAGAATAGTTGAAACTGTTATAGCTACAAAGGGTGGGCCAACTCAATATTGAACCCTACGGACTAAGACTGGGATACCATCAAAGTTTATGTACGTGTAAAGGCAGGAGTCCCAATACTTTTGGCAATATAGTATATACATCACCAACAAGAAAAACTCTTATATATCTTATATATACAGACATATCAAATGCAACACAGAGGGTTGCAAGTAAAAAGCTAATCCTCAAGAAAGTCTACATGCAGTCATTATTGATCTTTGGCAAAACACACCTTGAAGAGTCTGCAGCAACATGTAAAAAGGTGTTGTGATCGGATGAGATTAAAATTGAATTATTTGGCCTCAATACTAAAGGATTTGTCTGGCGGAAATCCAATACAGCTCACTATCCAAATAGCACCATCGCTACAGTAAAGCATGGAGGTGGTAATATCCTGTGATGGGGGTGTTTCTCTGCAGCTGGGACTGGAGCACTTATCGGGATAGAAGGAAAAATGGAAGGGGCAAAATACCGTCAAATTCATGAGGAAAATCTGCTGCCCTCTGCCAGAAAGTTGTCAATAGGAAGAAGGTTTACTTTCCAACATGACAATGACTCAAAGCACACAGCAAAAATTACCACACAGTGGTTGAAGGAGATAAAGGTGAATGTCCTTGCATTGCCTAGTCAGAGCCCAGACCCCCATTGAAAATCTATGGAATGACTTGAAGACTGCAGTTCACACCACAAACGATCACCATCAAATTTAACTGAACTTGAGCAGTTCTGCAAAGAAGAGTGGGCAAATATTGTACAGTTTAGATGCACCAAGTTAATAGAGACATATCCCAACAGACTAAAGGCTGTAATTAAAGCAAAAAGTGGTTCAACAAAATACTTGCACAAGGGGGTGATCCTTTTTCCAACTCTCCAGTGTTTCTGTTTTGATTTTCAATTTTTTCTGACACGTTGGTATTAACGTATTTTCTGGCGTATAAGACGACCCCCTACTTTTCCTGTTAAAATATAGGGTTTGGGCTATACTCGCCGTATAAGACTACCCCTCTTCCAACGCACACCAAATAAAAATTAAAAAACATCAGATTTGATTTCAATATGGTATGGTTTTTTAGCATGGTATTCCAATGATGGGGTGCTATTCCTCCCACTGACACCAATGATGGGGCACGATTCCTTGCTCTGACACCAATGAGGGGGCACGATTCCTCCCACTGACACCAATGATGGGCCACTATTCCTCCCACTGACACCAATGATGGGACACTATTCCTCCCACTGACACCAATGATGGGACACTATTCCTCCCACTGACACCAATGATGGAGCGCTATTCCTCCCACTGACACCAATGATGGGGCGCTATTCCTCCCACTGACACCAATGATGGGACGGTATTCCTCCCACTGACACCAATGATGGGACGCTATTCCTCCCACTGACACCAATGATGGGACACTATTCCTCCCACTGACACCAATGATGGGGCACGATTCTTCCCACTGACACCAATTATGGGGCACTATTTCTCCCACTGACACTGATGGAGTACTATTCCTCCCACTGGCACTAATGATGGGACACTATTCCTCCCACTGACACTAACGATGGGGCACTATTCCTCCCACTGACACCAATGATGGGGCACTATTCCTCCCACTGACACCAATGACACTTGCTGACCCATTCCAGCATGGTGCTGCTGCAGCCAGCATACGTGGCTGCAGCAGCACCATCTGCACGGCACACTTACCGGCCGCTCCCTCACTCGATGTTCGCTGGGCCACTCGGCTCCGCCTCCTCGCAGGTGATTGGCTGCATGTGTGCCTTTCCTGAGCCGAGTGAAAATCGAGTGAGGGAGCGGCCGAACTGAATGAAGGAGCAGCCGCGCTTCCTGGACTGGATCGTAGTTGGACTGGGACTGGAGCCAGGTAAGAAACAGCAGCCCCCTGCCCGCCCCTGTACTTAGTGTTCCTTCCGTTGGAAGGCACCGTGCCGTCCCCCTAACAAGTGCCACCCTGACACCGGCTTGGAAGTGTCAGCACGCCGTATACCAGCGTATAAGCCGACCACCGACTTTTGAGAAGATTTTCATGGGTTAAAAAGTCACCTTATACGTCGGAAAATATGGTATATCTTTCACTTGAAACGCCAGGAAAGCTCATTTCTTGCTGAGCTAATCAAATTGACCACAGTTGATCACAGTTGAAAGTCAAATGGCTTTGTGTGCCATCAAGAAGGTGATTAGCTACAAGTTTACAAGTCATTCTTGGTAGAGGGGTGATCCTTTTTCCAACTCAGTGATTCTGTTTTTTTATTTATTTTTTTCTGACATGTTGGTGTTATATTGTTCACTTGGATATTATAAGTTGCACTGAGTAAATACAGCTAGATAAAACAAACACTGTGTCTGTCTTCATTTCAGGCTGCAACGCAATAAAATGTGATTATTTTATAGGGGGGGGGGTGATTATTTTCTATACCAACTGTATGTGTGTGTGCAGTAGCAATCTGTGTATTGCAACATTAAAAATTTAAGTATTAAACAGACTATGAACCTTATTACATCATATTGGGTAGATAGGGACAGGAGTGGCTAATCAGATATGGAATTACAGGAAATTGCTGATTAAATACAGTATGTTCACAGAAAGATACGTCAGCAAATAGAGAAAATGGGAGCAGCTCAATCAATTTAAAATTAGGAAGAACAGTGTGCAGTGGAAAGGGTGTAAATGCACATTAAAAAAAATCAGCAGCAGTAGTCAGTTAAGAGGACCTACCTAAAACCTATCTATAACATGGGTCTTGCTTGTAGTCATTTAAAAAATATATGTGGAAACTCAGCATCACAACAAAATGCCTCTACTATGGGAGTATCAACAATGGTACAAAGAAACAAGCAAATTGAGAGCATGCTTACTTAGACATTATCAAAGACCTCCCCAAATGAACAATAACACATACAGTAAAAGACAGAGGCTTTCTCTTATTTCTGTATATATTACACAAAACATTTCTGTTCGTATTATACAACACAACAACAAATTATTAGCAACTCAACTATTTAAATTAGAGAATAAAACAAATCTCTCTGGATTCATCCCTATTTAACTCATTCCTGCCCGGCCTATTGTACAATGACAGCTGAGCGGTAACCCTGTTATCCTGACGTCCTTCCAGGATCGGGCTGTTCACAATCTGTCACCGGCTGTGTCACAGATCACTACACCAGCCCGCTGCTAGTGTCATGTGACTTCCTATAATTAATATTCACACAGGTAAAGTGCAAATGCATGCTGAGTGGAATAGCCACATATCGAATCCTGTAAGTATCAAAATCTTGTTAATGGCACTACTGCATGCTATCATGTGGGATTACAAATGCAAAAACAACCCCCACTAAAATACCCAACATGACTCAGGGTCCCAAGCTAAACACACATGTGTAAAAAAGACTTTTACTAAAAAGCGGTCACTATTTAAAATAATAAAAGAAAAAAACAACTATAACTAATCTAAAATTATATTGTGTTGTAAACAAATCCTTTAATAAAATTACATAAAAATATAATTAATCATAATATAAATATAAAATATCATGAATAGTTTTTTAGACATTTAGGGTTTATGATTAGTATTCTGTCTCGCCTAGTCATATATTTACTAATAGTTATTTAATTATATAATTATTTATGGGGGTTTAATATTAATTATGATAATTAATTATATTTTTATGTAGTTTATTAAAGGATTTGTTTTTTTATACTAGTAATGAGGGCGATCAGCAACTTATAGCGGGAAATCGGCGGGCATTCTGACACTAACTGACACTGAGTGGGAATTGACTGACTGCCACTGACACTAATACAGTGATGAGTGCTGATATACAGCACTGATCGCTGTACTAATGACACTGGGCTGGAAGGGGTTAACATCTGGGGTGATCAAAGGGTTAACACTGTGCTGTTTTGTGAATACTGTGTTCTGTTTTACTAGGGGATATTCTGCTTCTGCTTTCTAGCTTTGCAGAGAGATGGAAATCAGCACGTTCCTGCTGACAGGAGAGAGACCTGTGTTGTTTACACTCACATCTCTCCCCTGTTAGGTTCTCTGCCGATCACTGAGTCCCAGCCATGAATTGCTAGCCAGGAACCGCTGATTGACAACTCCGGGAGCCAATAACAGCATGGGTAGGGCGGCGCACACACCCCCTTCCCGGAATTTCAAAATCACGTATATATAGAGTACGTGATTTTGCGCAGCGCGGCAGCCCTGTAGTAATATATCTGCTACAGGACAGTCCTTAAATGGTTAAAGTGGTAGTAAACACTGCTTGGTGACTTGTACCTACAGGTTAGTTTATAATAATAATGTGCACTCTATAGGAGATATTCAATATTTTTGCAGCTGGTGACGTTACCGTCACTTGCGCACTGCATTCTGAATGGATGGCATACTGACTGTTTTGTCCATTCAGAGTGCTGTGCCACGATCATGGCTCCCGTTCACATGCTTAGGAGGGATGTCATCGTAGCTCGGCCATTCAAACGTCCGGAGCCCACGAAGGAAGACCGGGTAAAGATGGAAGCCCTGTCAGCGGTGACAGTGCGCCGCTGGAGGGCTCTGTTTTAGGGTACATTGTTCATAATGCACTAGTGTGCGGTGCATACTAGCACATGATGTCATTGATTTGCAGGGGGATGTTTTTGCTTTTACCAACCTTTACTGCCGCTTTAAAGTAGCAGTCCGGACCAGAATGCCCTTTGATTAGATAAGTATGCACATCATTCTTTTACAGGTTAGTTAGCATAGAGCTTAGACTAGGGGTGTAAGTAGGTCCAGGGGCGGACTGACAACTCACGGGGCCCCCGGGCAATAGGGGATCATGGGGCCCCTGTGTTCTTTCCCAAACTCAAAGCCTATGAAAAAGGTACCAGGGGCATCTCATGGGGCCCCCTACTGACCCCGGGCCCTCGGGCAGTGCCTGAGTTTCCAAATGGTCAGTCCGCCCCTAAATAGGTCTAAGCTTAGTTAGGGTTTGACCAGACATCTACTATTACAGGTACTTATATAGCGCCATCAATTTATGCAGCGTATTCAGGGGCGGACTGACAACTCATGGGGCCCCCGGGCAATAGGGGATTATGGGGCCCCTGTGTCCTTGCCCAAACTCAAAAAAGCCTATGAAAAAGGTACCAGGGGCATCTCATGGGGCCTCCTACTGACCCCGGGCCCTCAGGCAGTGCCCAAGTTTCCAAATGGTCAGTCCGCCCCTGAGCGCATTACATTCAGATTAGTCCCTAACCCTCAAGGGGTGTACAATCTAAAGTCCCTAACTTACGTTCATACACATACTAGGGCCAATTTAGACAGGAACCAATTAACCTACCAGCATGTCTTTGGAGGTGGGAGGAAACCGGAGTACCTGGAGGAAAGCCACGCAGGTACAGGAGAACATGCAAACTCCAGGCAGGTGGTGCCGTGGTTGGGATTTGAACCAATGACGCTAGTACTGCCAGGTGGAAGTGCTAACCATTTATCCATTACTAAGTATACGTTTGTTAACATTCAGTCAAGTAGACTAATAAGTACAGTATGCACCATAATAAGTACAAATGCACCATATTACAGTAGCAATAATTTTCACTTTGCTATTGTTTCCTTTTGATCATATTACCTTGTTTCATAATGTACTTTTTTTACCATCTCATCCAACTGCAGCACTGAAAAACAATTCCAGGCCCACAGCCAGGCATTATCATTGTTACGAGTGGCCAGTGTGACATGTCAGAAAGGTACACGTGTCTATTACTCCTTCCTTGAGGGAGGGGCATTATCACTCCATCAACTCCTATGTAGTTATGTGTAATAATGAGAATCACAGCTTTAGAAGGACACACTGAAGTCTTAGCAGATGCAAATATGGAGAAAAGATAGTATCACTCCCTATTCCTGGCAGCTGTCATCTTCACACACTGTGCATGTGCAGTGCTCATGCATCCCCACAACTCTACTGAAGTAACACAAAGTATTACAGAAGACCATTATTAATACAAAGTAGCAGATGTAGCTCTCCCTGTCACCTAAGTGGCAATTGTTTTGTGTATGTGGATGATTAACCATTTAACAAGTAACAGCTCTATAGTGGCTTGATATAATTAACCCTTTCATAATTAGCAGCCACATGATGGATAAGAGTAACACTTTAATGATCAGCAGCAACTTGATAGCTGCACAGAATTAACCCTATTCATCTCAAGCTGCTCCCTGGTGACTGTAAATGGTTAACCCTTTAATGACTAGCAACCAGGGGCGGACTGACCATTTGGAAACTTGGGTACTGCCCGAGGGCCCGGGGTCAGTATGGGCCCCATGAGATTCCCCTGGTACCTTTTTCATAGGCTTTTTTGAGTTTGGGCAAGGACACAGGGCCCCATGATCCCCTATTGCCCAGGGGCCCCATGAGTTGTCAGTCCGCCCCTGCTGGGGAGAGATCTATACTGGGGGAAGAGATCCATATTTGGGGAGGGGGGTAACCTTTACTGAGGGTAGAACTGTAATGGAGAGAGAAAGGTACTCAAGAGAGAGCTGTACTTGGGGGAGAACTGTACTGGGAGAAGATCTGTATTTTTGGAGAGCTGTACTGGAGGCGAGATCTGTACTTGCAGGGAGATCTGTATTTAAAGAAAGATCTGCACTTGGGGGAGAGCTTTACTGGAGGAAATCTGTACTGGGGGGGGACAACTATGCTTGGGGGGAGATCTGTACTTGAGGAAAGATCTGTCATGGGGGAGATGAGATCTATACTGGAGAGAGAGCCTTATTGGAAGGACCCCTGCACTCTAAGTACATAATATATACCTGACCACTACACTACTTATATTCTACAACAGTTGTTTTTTTAACCACTTCAAGTCCAGACACTTTCACCCCCTTCCATTCCAGGCCAATTTTCAGCTTTACCACTATCACACTTGCAACACTGTACCCATGTTAAATTTTTATCCTTTTTTTTTTTTTTTGCTATATGAATGAAAAAATACCAAGTACCCATGAGTTGTCAGTCCGCCCCTGCTAGCAACTACCCTTGAATAGGCATGACATTCGTGACCATCAGCGGTTCTCTTGTGTTTGTCTGTATTACCCCTGTTCTTTCCTGTACCAACTTACCCATGTTTTGTAATTAATGCACTGTTGACACCATATTAAATATTACATAGTCAGCTTGGTATGGGTGTACAAACACTTTACGTGCTAACTGTGCACCGCCGCAGGCTACAAGTCTCAGAGCACCATTTCCCCAGGTAGGAACAGTACAGGTGCAGGGGTGAGGAGGAGCAGTGGCTTGCTGCCCAGCTAATAGCAATTTCCAGTCGAATAACAATATCCTTTAATTTCACTTTAGGTTTCTTGCACAACGTATATAGGCGTTTTATACGCTTAGCGTGATTTTCCCTGTGTTTTCCAGCATCTGGGAAGATGTACATACTGCTCACAACCTGCCATAGAAATGAATAGCTGTATGTAGCCATACTCCTGTAAACGCTGATGCTGCTTTGCATTCTGTGAATGGTGCGCAAACTGAGCACGCAACACCGTGTGTTCTCCCCAAATAGGTGCGCTGTCTCTTTACACATCAATTCAAAAGTGCCTCAGTGCTCAAATAAAGAAATAAAAGCAATTTGATCTAATAACTACATATTCAAAACAAACAATTCATGTGGTTAATTTCTTACAAACATTTCATAGATCAATAAATATAATAAATGATTGAAAGTGTTCACATGCCTAGGAAAATATTTTTTTATACATTAACGTGTTGGTTCATATAGTCCATAGACCATATAGTCCATAGACTCCCAATGACAAAAAAAATGTGGCAGTCCTATGTTTTAAAACAAGTCACCGCTGCTGCTACCTAGAAATGGCATGTACCTTCTGTAATAAAGAGCCTGCAAACCACTCTGTGATTGGAAGAGGTAGATCCTGTCATTCTTCCACCTGCCCTTCATATACAGAGCACTTTGCATTCTGGGAAAGAATAGTATACATTTTGTTAATGGGCAAGGGAGGCCCATTAAGAGAGGGGTGGGCGAGCAGAACCAATGCTTCACACTTGCTGCTGCTGATCCTAAAAGACAAGTAGGTTCAAAGCTATACTTCTGTAGGTCACAGGAGTGCACTTCTTTCTGCACTCTAATGACCAGTAGAGATGGGCTTTATGTTCGAGTCAAACGCAAGTTCCACTCGAGCATTGGCCGTTCGTGTGTTCACCGAACACACGAATGGTAAGGGCATTCGGTGGGCTATTCGCCCGCCATGTCCCACAATGCACTGCCCCCTGACTGTACATAGTGATTGGACAAAGCAATGTACCTGACCACAGGTCAGGTGCAATACTTTGGCCAATTACAGCGCATGATGACGTCATCACAGTATTTAAGAACTGTCACCGCAGCGCAGCAGACTGCGGGGAGCCAGTGTTGAGAGCTGAGCATTTTTCTTTTCTTTTTTTGGGGTCCGCAGTTGCGGCGAGCCTCTTAATTGATGTTGGATCTACTTTGGGGGACATTTTTTATTTTTGTTTTTATTAAAGGACTTGTCAAAGACTTTTTCCTGTCATTTTTACACTACACTTTTTTTGTGAATGGGTAGCAGTATCATGTACCGCATACTACATACATTCACATGGGGGAAGGGGCTGGGATTTGAGGGACCCCTTGTTAGAGGGGGCTTCCAGATTCTAATAAGCCCCCCACTCACAGACCCCCACAAGCAGTGGGCGCACACTTGTCCCTCCCTTTCCTGACCTGCCGGTCTGCATACTCGGATAAGGGTCTGGTATGGATTTTGGGGGGACCCCCCATGCCATTTTTTTAAAAAAATGTTGGCGTTGGTGTTTTCCTCAAAATCCAGACCAGACCCGAAGGGCTGCGGTATTTTAGTAGCTGAGCAGTATCTTACCACATACTCAGATGCAGTAAGATACCGCTCAGTAAATTGTCCCCGTTTAAAGTTCACGGTCGAACTTTCGTTAGGTTTTGAATATTTGACCGCGAACCAAACAAGGGAGTGTTCAGCCCATCACTAATGACCAGTATTCAGCAGAATGAAGGCTAAAGTCTGCTGACATCAGTCTGTTGGTCCAGACTCTGAGGAAATCCCGGCTTTAAAATTAGGATATACCCAGATGCCCGATCGGCACCTAACTCAGCCTCTCTGTGCTGCTGAGAGTCTGAGCCAGCCACTCCCATCTCCTCCACAGCCCAGCACTCCAGTGAGCACAGGAGGGGCAGAGCAGAGAGCCGGTTACTGACAGCCACAGCTCTCTGCTCAGTGAAGACTGAGAACTGAGCGATCAACGATCTTTGATCACACGGTTCTCATTCTTAGAGGTGTATCAAGGCTGCATCCACCTAGGTGAGTATGTAGGTTTGTTTTTTTGAAAACCCATATTTACCAAAACCATACCCTCTTTTTAAATCTGCACCACTGGAAGCTCGTTGGTGTGGGGGTAATCTGGGTCACTACAGGGAGATTACTACACTAAGCATCAGCTAGATGGACATGAGACACACTTCATTAGAGGCAAGTTATATTCTTGGTGCTGCATAGCCAAAAAAAAATTAAAGATGAATTTTAAGTATGGCAATCTTTAAATAGTTAGTTGCTAGCTTCTGGATCTCATCCTGAGCAGATGCCCTGTTGAATTGTGGGTACAGGAGGTTGATTGCTTGGCACATGTATCATTAAGAGAACACTTTTCATTTTCTCAATGAATGCAAAGCATTATCTGACTGGATAAGGTGCAGATTGTCATTGCCTTGCCTTGTTAAATCACAGAACACTTTGCATTCATTGAGAAAATGCAAACTGTTTACTGAGTGTAGATCACTGTAGTAGCAGTGCCTAGTACATTTATTTCCAGCTTCCACAGGGATGGCACATACATACATTGATCCAACCTGGACCAATCTATGTACAAATTACCATATCTAACCTTCTGCTTTAAAGTAAATGCAGTTTAACAAACAGATTTATACTTACCTGCTCTGTGCAATGAAATTGCACAGAGCAGCCCCAAAACTTCTCTTCTTGGGCTCCCGCCAGTGCTCCTCGATCCTCCTCTCTGGTGAGTGACCCCATAGGAAGCCACTTCCTATGGGGGCACTTGTGTGAGCTTGTTCCCGTGCCACATTGCCTGTGTTTATAGACACAGATATTGGAACTTCTCTACCATCCATGGTGGCCCCTATTGCAGTCAGACGGATCTCTGCAGGACGTGGATGACGGAGGTGTACCCAGAGATCATCTTTCACTGACTTTTTGTGACTCACTAGTGTGAGTTTTTATAACAACTGTGGCGTATTAAACTGTGTATAAACTGCACTTGGCGCCTCTCTCTTTTTCTTACCACATATTATCCAGAAAAGTAATAAGAGGGAAAATCTTTCAATGTGTCCTGGGGGGGGGGGGGGGTCCTGTAGAAATTCCCTTAATTAGCAGAGATTTCCTCTCTGTTCTGTTTGGTTATGACAGGACATGAAGGGAAATCTCCGCAATAGGACACGAATGGTGAAAAATTCTAACAGGGGTTATAACCAGGGTTGCCACCTCATCCCTTTAAAACGGAACACATATCAATTACACAGGTTCTGTGGCTGATTAAGGTGGTAATTAAACTCACTTAGTGCCTTATCTGCAATGGATTAGCCTCAGAACCTGTGTAATTAGTATGTGTTTGGTTTTAAAGGGATGCAGTGACAACCCTAGTTATAACCCTCCCTTACTCTATCCAAAATTTAGAAAAAAAATTGCCTATAGTTCTACTTTAAGAGAAAATGTTTAGGCTTTCTAAAAATGTCAGGGGTGCCAAATATCAGATACTTCCATCTATAATCTTCCTATCCCCAAGGGGGTAAACTACCCCAAATCAAGTGAGACACGAAGGCGCAGCGTTGTCACCCATGGATAGAAAGTACCTTGGCTAGCAGCATTGCCAAATTAGAGAAGGTAACTCATTATTTAGCAACGGCAGCAAGCTATCACGTTGTATTATTTATCTTTAGCCAGAGAAGTCTTATGAGCTACTTAGGTGTCCTTTTATCATGCAGCCGTAAATGATCGCTGCTCAGTTCTCTGGCATTCTCGGAGAAAACAGTTCTCGTGTGAATGCCTTTTTATGAAGCAGAGTAGATCACTTCTCTGAATGAAGGGAGAAGCGATCTACAAACGCTTTGAATGCTGGAAAACGGCTGCTGTTATTATAATCTCGCGAGATTACAATAAGAGATTAAACATCATTTACTAAGCAACGGTAAATTATCGCTGCTTCGTTTGCGGTTCCTCTGATTCTCCACCTCTGGGCTGCAGAATCTGAAGGGAAAACACCAGGGGCAGACTGACCATTTGGAAAAGGGCACTGCCCGAGGTCATAGGGGGCCCCATGAGATGCCCCTGGTACCTTTTTCATAGGCTTCTTTGAGTTTGGGCAAGGACACAGGGGCCCCATGATCCCCTATTGCCCGGGGGCCCCATGAGTTGTCAGTCCGCCCCTGGAAAACACAGATCGCCAGTGAAGGGCTGACATCGCTCCTTCATACACTGCCAGTCTGTGTGCTGCGATGATCAGCGGAGAACATTATCTCTGGTGATCATCTGTTTCCTAAACCACTAATGATCGGAGATCAGCAACGATCCTCTGGATCCCCGCTGATCTCTGTTTCCTAAACCACTAATGATCAGAGATCAGCAACGACCCCCTGGATCCCCGATCATCTCTGTTTCCTAAACCACTAATGATCGGAGATCAGCAACGATCCTCTGGATCCCCGCTCATCTGTTTCCTAAACCACTAATGATCGGAGATCAGCAACGATCCTCTGGATCCCCGCTCATCTGTTTCCTAAACCACTAATGATCGGAGATCAGCAACGATCCTCTGGATCCCCGCTCATCTCTGTTTCCTAAACCACTAATGAGTGGAGATCAGCAACGATCCTCTGGATCCCCGCTCATCTCTGTTTCCTAAACCACTAATGAGCGGAGATCAGCAACGATCCTCTGGATCCCCGCTCATCTCTGTTTCCTAAACCACTAATGATCGGAGATCAGCAACGATCCTCTGGATCCCCGCTCATCTCTGTTTCCTAAACCACTAATGATCGGAGATCAGCAACGATCCTCTGGATCCCCGCTCATCTCTGTTTCCTAAACCACTAATGAGCGAAGATCAGCAACGATCCTCTGGATCCCCGCTCATCTCTGTTTCCTAAACCACTAATGATCGGAGATCAGCAACGATCCTCTGGATCCCCGCTCATCTGTTTCCTAAACCACTAATGATCGGAGATCAGCAACGATCCTCTGGATCCCCGCTCATCTCTGTTTCCTAAACCACTAATGAGCGAAGATCAGCAACGACCCCCTGGATCCCCGATCATCTCTGTTTCCTAAACCACTAATGATCGGAGATCAGCAACGATCCTCTGGATCCCCGCTCATCTGTTTCCTAAACCACTAATGATCGGAGATCAGCAACGATCCTCTGGATCCCCGCTCATCTGTTTCCTAAACCACTAATGATCGGAGATCAGCAACGATCCTCTGGATCCCCGCTCATCTCTGTTTCCTAAACCACTAATGAGTGGAGATCAGCAACGATCCTCTGGATCCCCGCTCATCTCTGTTTCCTAAACCACTAATGATCGGAGATCAGCAACGATCCTCTGGATCCCCGCTCATCTCTGTTTCCTAAACCACTAATGAGCGGAGATCAGCAACGATCCTCTGGATCCCCGCTGATCTGTTTCCTAAACCACTAATGAGCGTAGATCAGCAACGATCCTCTGGATCTCCGCTGATCTCTGTTTCATAAAAGGACACCTATGTATGAAGAAGAGAAATCTGTAACAGGTATCAACCGCGCGCACACAGAGATCAAAAGATCAACCTGCACTGTGGCGTGCACATGCGCAGAACCTGAAGAGCGCTGCGGTCACGTGCGGGGAGCGCGCACGCTGCTCTTGGATACAGTGCTTTCGTGAAACGCCGGAACCCGAGTTCTCAGTGTGACTGAGAGGGGTGGAGCGCTGGGCGGGGCTCGTGAGCTGAGGGCAGCTTCTGGTTGGTTGTCGGTGGAGCCGCTGCATTCAATCTCATGGACGAAACAGGAAGCGAATAGCCGGCCTGTGGAGGAGTATAAAATCAATCATCTCTCTGTATGTTCCTGGTCGTACCGCAGGCTCTGCTCACATACGGCAACACCCAGCTTCCTGGACGGCCCCTTGCAGCGCAGTAACTATCACTTCCTGCTTTGTACAATGTGGCTTTAATGCGTACACACAGCAGGCAGGGACGTGCTCACTGGCTGTACACCTGCTACACTGCACTGTATACCTCTGTGAGAACAGCGAACTGCCAAGGTGGCTGCTGTAGCGCCTGTGTGCTGCTACAGCAGTAATAGTGTTTCCCCTCAGAGTTACATTGTAGATCCTGTATGCTCCATCATCCCAATGCTGCCTGCTATGTGTTTTATCTAGCCAAGCTGTGTTCTGTGCCTGTGATCCTCTTGTAGGTGATCAGACCTGAGCTCAGTCTCCCTTCCACATGACATTTCCTTCCTGGAACACACCCCTCGCCATGTGTCACATCACCATTGACTGACGTTTCTCCTCCTTTGTGTCTTAGTGCAGTAATTGTTTCCTGTTCTTTGGAATAGTAGGCGTCAGGCACCATTAGCCACCTTATACTCCCCCCTCCTCCCCGCCTCTGCAGTTTAACTCCTACGACACCTGTTGTTTAACCTGTCTTACCTGTCCCTTCCTCTTCCCTCACTGCAGCTCGTGAGACATTGCTGAACGCACACAGCCGGTTTCCTCTCTACGCAAATCAACAGTCTGAAGCATGGCGTGCAATCAGGGAAACGATTCCCCAACCAATGGTGGCAAGTCCAGGAAGGTTGCGCTAATCACAGGAATTACAGGCCAGGTGAGACTATCGATGGTTGCTCTTTTGTATTACTAGGTACAGGGTTTAGGGCTCATGATGGATTATTAAACTGGATTAGTGTTTATTAAACCTTCAATGAAAAGAGAATAAATGTAGCAGCATCCCTTGCATACCTATTTCTTCCTGCCCCCCCTTTTTGAAAGGTTCTGCCTATAGGGTGACTCCTTTGCCTTTCAGAATCTCCCTGGAGGCACTCTAATTTGCTTGCTGAATATATGCCCAGCAGGGACAGAGCTCTGGTACTATGAACATACATGCTTAGTACAGCTCACTACCACTCTCTTGCTGTTTGACAGAGGCCTGTACAGAATGAGCTGCTACCCATACTGTTTGGTGTTTTTGTTCAGCTGATGCATGTGTAGTACAGGCTGCTGCCTGTACTGTGAATGTGCCATCCAAAACCAGCATCAAAGCACAGTATGGGTAGCAGCCAGGGGCAGACTGACCATTTGGAAACACGGGCACTGCCCAAGGGGTCGGGGTCAGTAGGGGCCCCATGAGATGCCCCCTACTACCTTTTTCATAAGCTTTTTTTTAAAATTTGGGCAAGGACACAGGGGCCTCATGATCCCCCTATTGCCCGGGGGCCCCATGAGTTGTGAGTCTGCCCCTGGTAGCAGCTCATTCTGTATATGTTTCAGACAAACGCAGTAAAAGAGTGCTAGTGGCCTGTACTACACATGCATGGGACAGACCTGGAGCACATGGAGTCATGGGAAATGTAATTTCCAACTGGAAGTTTGGTTAAGTGCTGAAATGAGACACAAGAAGGGAAGAATCTTGACATTAAACAAGAGTTTGGGGCACTATAAAAGAAAATCACACTATTTACTATTTGAGTGAATTTTTTGACTCCGTATCTTTTTTTTTTTTTTTTTTATTAAGCTATTATATAAGAATAAAAAGCACAAAGAATGCAGCATTAGATAATCTGATGCTGATGGTTGAGCACTGCAATGAAGAACAAAAGAGAGCGCACCAACCTTGCACATTACCTTAGCGATAAAAGTAATTTATTGAAGGAGAATAGATGTATACTCATAAACGTCACAATTGTAAAAGCATATAATGTCCAAGGCTGGACCAGTACACCAGAGTCGTGTGTGAATCCCAGTTCAAGGAAGACCATATAAAATGTCTGACGCATTTTGAAGGGCGATCCCTCTCGCATCTCCCTTCAAAACGCATCAGCCATTTTATATGGTCTTCCCTGAATTGGGATTCACACATGACTCTGGTGTAATGGTCCAGCCTTGGACATTATATGCTTTTACAATTGTGTCGTTTGTGAGTATACATCTATCCGTCAAATTACTTTTATCGCTGAGGTAATGCGCAATGTTGGTGTGCTTTCTTTTGTTCTTCATTGCAGTATTGTTCTAATTTTCCCCAGCCTTTCTTAAGAGCCGCACATCCTTTGATCCTTTGGTGCATGAGTTATCATGGAGGACGGTTAATCCATCAACTCCTGATCTAGGATGCTGATGGTTGAGCACCCAACCCCTCCATAAGCAATACATCAAATCAATACAGTTGGACAGGCCAAGCGGTAAGCAACAATGATCCAAAGTTGGATCTGTCCATTCTGCTCCTAGATGGGACCTTTGGATCATGGGTGTGTAGCCTTTGCTGAATGCAAATAGTAAAACAAAAGAGGGTTCACCGACCTAGTGCATTATCGTTTAAAATATTTATTGAAAGAACAAGGTAAGTATTATCCTCACAATGGACATAAAAACACAGGAATATCACACGGAACAAGATAATTGATCCAAGCAGCATCTGAGTCCATACGATGGAACCCTGGATGACCAACTGGCTAACGCGTTGGACACAACCTCTTCCTCAGAGCCTAACGCGTTAGCCAGTTGGTCATCCAGGGTTCCATCGTATGAACTCAGATGCTGCTTGGATCAATTATCTTCGGTGTGATATGCCTGTGTTTTTATTATTATACAGGACTTGTATAGCGCCGACAGTTTGCTCAGCGCTTTACATTATGGAGGGAGACAGTACAGTAACAATACAGTTCAATACAAGAGGTATTGGGGGGCCCTGCTCCTTGGAGCTTACAATCTAGGAGAGAGGGGATAGTGGTACAAGAGGAAATTAGCTGTGGGGGATGGAGTGGTAGGAAGAGTAAAGGATTCCAGTATTAGCTGGGGTCGGGGTAGGCTTCCCTGAAGAGCTGGGTGTTTAGAGTGCACCTAAAAGAGAGCAGAGTAGGTGATAGATTGGGGTAGGGAGTTTCAGAAGATAGGTGAAGCCCTTGAGAAATCCTGGAGATGAGCATGGGAGGAGGAGACAAGGGAGCTAGAGCGTAGGAGGTCCTACGAGGAGCGGAGAGTACGGTTTGGGTGGTTTTTAGGGACAAGGTCGGTGATGTATTTAGGGGCAGTGTTCTGAACGGCTTTATACTTCAGTGTTAGTGTTTTATGTCCATTGTGAGTATAATACTTACCTTGTTCTTTCAATAAATATTTTAAACGATAATGCACTAGGTCCGTGCGCCCTCTTTTTTGTTTTTTCTATTTGCATTCAGTGAAGTTGGACCACCCCAGTCTGTTGAGGGCAGCAAGCAGTGCATGTTTCAGAACATCCTTACTGGTTCCAGTGAGTCCATTCCCAGCGCAGGAGAAAAGTGTTTTGCTGTGTTGGATTGTGTATTCTATGCATCTGCAAATCAAGTCTGTAAGAAGCAATAAACAGAAGAGTAAAGGAATTGGGGAGAATAGAATATGGGGAATTGAGTGAAATTTTAATGTAAAGCAGGGGTATTAAATTTAAAGTATGATTAATACAATTTTCTTCCGGAAGAGGTGCACCCCCTTCACAGTAGTGTACCGAATCCCCTTTACATCACACACCCCTTAATTCGAAGCGATGTTCTCAACTCCCTTTCAGATCTTCACCCCAGCGCATAGCACTGTCGTCTGCAGTAGTGTGCTCTGCTCTCTTCACATTACTCCTCCCCACAGCACTGCCCTTTCACATCACAACTCCCGAGCAGTCCTAGCAACCAATCACTTGCTGGTTATTATTGAAAAGTTAACCTCCATTCAATGCTGAGCGGTATTTTCTGCACTCAGTTCATTACTATCCTGCCCATTATCCACGCTGTTTTGAAAATGAAAGTGGTGGAGGCTGAAAATAGAAGTGTCTACTAAATGGTGTGACCACGGGTCCGGATGGGACAGTGGTGGACCGTGGTCTGAATCTAGACCAAGGTCTGATGTAAATTACATTAACCAAACGGTTTAATATTACTTTTAGATTTTAACTAGTGATGGGACCAAGCTAAATATTCCTACAAAGTTTGGTGCTGAGCAGTTCTGTCTACAAATCAGTAAATTAGGTAAATCATTTACTTTCAGTGAATGCTGCTCTGAGGCTTTTGTACAAGAATGTCAAGTTTATTAAAGGCAAAGTTCACCTTAAATTAAAATAAATAATGCACATATTTTTGCAGGTAAAAGAATGTGCTTTTGTTATTTTAAAACTGGAGCCTGCAAAGTATTTTACCTGCAATCAGGATATCGCCAGTGCGGTGTTGGGCTGCAGCACACAGTGCCTACAGGTCTTTACCTGTACCTCTGGACGGGCTGCCATTTCCAGAGCTACATGCAGTGTGATTGAACGAAGAGCTTGCTGATCAGTGTACCTGCAATTTGTTCAACCTTGAAGCCACAGTAGAATGAATGAATGACGCGCCTGTGCGGGCAGTATCTGATAGTGGGAAGAGGAAACACTGCCTGCTGGGGGGGGAGGAATAAGAACATGATACACCATAAATACGGGTGTAACATTTTCTGCAAGGTGAAGGGATCCTTTTTAAGTGTGGCCAGCTTTTTGTATATGTTTTTTTTTTTTTTTTTTTTTTTTTTTATTCTTTTTTCCCCAGCATTAGCTTGCAGGATTGTCTTACAACCCTTTCAGACTTTTATCACTATCCGGGGCTCTGTTAGAGATTTCTCCCCACATGCAATACTTTTGCATTGCACTTTTGAAAGCTGTAAGGTGAGGAAGGTTTTAAAAACAAAGTGAAATTAATTGTCAATTAACAACCTACAAAAAAAATAAAAACTATCAATTAATCTTTGTGGTGTCCACGCTTTTTCTTCTTGCCTCACTTTTCCCACTTTAAAGCTGAATTACAGACAGATCTACAGTAAGATACAAATTAATGCAGCTCTGTACTCAATAGTACATCATTAAAGCTGAACCCCTGTAATTATATGGATTGCTTATTTACTTTGGTCCAGCTTTGCAAAATGTAATTATGCATATCCAGTACCTGATGGACTGCTGGGGAAGCTGACTATTACTGCAGTAGTCGGCGCTAATACAGTAATAGCTGCAATTGTCTAGTTTCTGTATTGTCCTGTGCTGCCTCCTCTCTGCACACTGACCACCGGGGGGGGTCACTTGCTCAGCATGCAATACAAATAGGTCCTGGAGTTCAGTTTAAGTGTGTCTTTTTTAAAAAATCAAGCTGTGTACATACACGCATTTCACTTGATATGAGCTTCTTACAGTCGGTACAGCAGAGCTCATTATGGGAAAAGAGGAGCAGCAAAAGGAGCCAGTCAGTTTGTGCTGACAAAGGAGCATGTTGATAGTATGAGAGAGTAGAGTGACAGATGAGCTCATCAGTGTGCTTTTAGTTTTCACTGTCCAGTTAAAAGCTCAGGGAAGAAAAACTTGTTGCCTATAGTGGGATTAAACCCATAGACTTGAAGTGGAACTGAAGGCAAAAAATGAACAATTGCAAACAGGCAGGATCAGTTTTGTGTTAAAGAGCAAAATTAGAGGGCATCCCTTTATATGAGCTGGTAAGGTAACAGGCTTCAGCTATAGGCCCAACATCTTGGCCGTGCCCCTCTGATATGTTTCACCCTGATTGGGCTTTGTGGTTGACTTGTACACGGGGGGGGGTTGTCCAAGGTGCGTGTACGGTAACTACAGTGGATTTACTCCAAGCTTTTTCTCCAAGCTATATTACTACCTGTACAAAACCATAATACCATTCACATTACCAAAAGTGAAATACAAACCTTGTGTACTCCTGCACCATATAGGTGCGTTGCAATATTTTTGTAGCTGCCTCTTTTTAAGAGCACCTAGTGGTGCTCCTAGTTATGAAAGTGAAACTAAAAGTGGGTGCTTCCACTCCCATGGACACCTCACACTCAGTCTCCAAATGCCATGAACACAAATAGTGCTACATGCAGTCCAACACCAACATCGAAACACTGTTTCTGTGCCACCGAATCTTCCCAAATGTTTCACCTCCTGTGTCACCACAATGCGCACTCCAAAGATCTATGACCGTGTCCTTTGAAAGAAAATGTCATAAAGCGCTGTTTGGTTTGCCCCAGATGCTCTCCAACTGCTTTTCCTCACTTGTCCTATGTACCCCATGTCTCTCCATCAATGTCACCCAAAGACAACAAAGACAATCTCTCATTGTGCAGTATTTAATTAATACTTGGCAATAAAAAGAATTAAAATGTTACACTTACAAAATGTGATGCCCGATATCTCAGCACCAATACACTGAGAGTCTGTGCACCGTCGTTCTAGGTCCAGGAAGTGGAACGGTGGTGCACAGACACTGAGTGTACTGGTGCCGAGATATTGGGCATCACGTTTTGCAAGTGTAAAATTTTAATTCTTTTTATTGCCAAGTCTTAAATACTGCACCATGAGAGATTCTGTCTTTGTGGTCCTTGTGTGACATTCATGGAGAGACATCAGGTACATAGGAGAAATGGTAATTGGAGGAAAAGTGAGGAACAGCAATTGGAGAGCATCTGGGGCAAACTGCGCTTTGACCTTTATTTCAGGTACTTGTATAGCGCCATCAATTTTACGCAGCGCTTTACATATATATTGTACATTCGCATCGGTCTCTAACCCTCAAGGGGCGTACAATCTAAGGTCCCTAACTCACATTCATACATACACATACTACGGCCAACTTAGACAGGAGCCAATTAACCTACCAGCATGTCTTTGGAGTGTGGGAGGAAACCCACGCAGGCACAGGGAGAACATGCAAACTCCAGGCAGGTGGTGCCGTGGTTGGGATTTGAACCAGTGACCCTAGTACTGCCAGGCAGAAGTGCTAACCATTGAGCCACCCCAATGTTTTAAAAAGGATTGTCATGGATCTTTGGTGAGTGCATTGTGGTGCCACAGGAAGTGAAGCACTTTGGGAAGATTCGGTGGCACAGAAACAGTATTACCATATTGGTGTTAACTGTATGTAGCACTATTTGTTATTTTGGTTCATGTCATTTGGAGGTTGAGTGTGTGGTGTCTATGGGGAGTGTAATTGCCCACTTTTAGTTTCACTTTCACAATTGGGATCCCCACTAGGTGCTCTTAACCACTTGACAACCGCGCTATAGCTGAATGATGGCTACAGCGCGGTTGTCCAGTTCTGGGAGGGCGTCATATGACGTCCCCAACGGCGTGCAGCCGGCGATCTCAGCTGATCACATGGGGTAAAAGGCCAATCACAGCGCCCTTTTACCACACGATCAGCTGTGTCCAATTACACAGCAGATCACCGAGTAAATACAATTGCTGGTTATTGGCTGCACTTTCCTCATGCTGCCAATTAACCGGCAACTGTCACAGAGCAGATTGGCACTGATGATCAGTGCCCATCATTGCTGCATATCAGTACAGCATCACCAGTGCCTCATCTGTGCCCATCAGTGCTACGTATCTGTGCAGGAGAAAAATTACCTGTTTGAAAAATTTTATAATGGAAAGACCTTTTTTTTTTTTTATTTATTTTTTTTTTTTAGTGCAAAAAATAAAATGCCCAGTGGTGATGTAAATCAGACAGCACTGGGGGGCGCTTTTTGGGAGGATGCCCTCCCAGAACTGGACAACCGCACTGCAGCTGTCATATGACTATAGCGCGGTTGTAAAGCGGTTAAAGGAGCTGCTGCAAAAATATTACAACACGCCTATATGTTGCAGGTGTTTATAAGTTTTCACTATATTTGTATTTCACTTTTGGTAATATGTGAATGGTATTCTGGTTCTGCACAGGTAGTAATTTTAGCTTGGAGGAAAAGCGCCATTTCTATATTTTAATTTTTTTTTTTTTTTTTTTTTTTTAATTGGGTTTTATTTGGTTCATGGCATTTGGAGAGTGTAAGCGCCCACTTATAATTTCATTTCACAGCTAGGTGCACAATCAGGTGCTCTTAAAGGGGCATCTACAAGGAATATTGCAACACACCTATATAGTGCAGGTGTAGGTAAGGTTTCACTATATTTTGAGTTTTTTACTTTTGATATGTGAATGGTAATATGGTTTTGCACAGGTAGTAAATTAGCTTGGAGGAAAAGTGCCATACCCTTATTTTTACAGTGTGGTGTTTTTTGCTTTTTTTTAAGAAGTTGTTCCCAATGTAACATTAGTGGAGGATTTTGAGTTCTGGGAAGGAGTAGTGAGGAGTTTATAGATGTAGGAAATGCCATGACTTCTGGGAGTCTCCAGTTCATAAAATGAGTTGCCAGAAAGATTTTCAGTCCAGTGTACATGGTGGAGGGTTGATTGGAACTGTACATACTTGAAGAATTTTTTGGAACGTATAGCAAACTAGGACTGTAGTTGTTGGAAGGAGAGTAGATGAGAGTTCTGGAATGGATCTCCAATTACTGTAATGTCTGCTGTACACCTCTCTGAGAATGAATTATCAGGTATGATATGCGTTTGAGCGTTTGTAATGTGATCAGAGGAATGTTGGATAATAAGCCATTCGGTATACCTTGAGTGATCTGGCTGTTAGCATGCTAAATCTTGATTGTGGTATTTTATAGAGCTAAGATGGGAGTGGAGTCCAGGTCATTGCAAGAGTATGGTACTGAGCAGCATCTGTAGTTGGGTAGTCAGCACTGTTTTCTCAATTTGAAGCCAGGTGGTTTGTTACTTGGGGTTCCACAAAGATTTGGCTTGGTCTAAGAGTTGCTTTGAAATAATGCAGGCCATAGACTGATCGTTTATCGGCCGAATTTTCGTCCGCACGAAAAATTGGTCGATAATCATGCTGTTAGTGGGGCCAGCCCGTCGGCCATTTTTTGCGGATCTCCTCATTTATTTTTATTGGTCATGCTGGAAAATCCATGAAAAACAGCATGGGTGGCAGCATCGGAAACTGGGCCGACCGTTTTTTCGTTAATCGGACGAAAATTCGTCCGATAAATGGGCCGTCTATGGCATGCCTAAGTTGTGATGTTTGGAGCTCCCATTCTTCCAGAAGATACTTCTGTACATGGTAGGGATAAGTTTAGCCTGGGACGATTACTGTTCCAGATAAAGGATGTAATGATAGCTTGCAGTTTGTGGAGATTAGGTTGTAGAAAGGCAAGAGGGAGAGTGTGGTAGGCATATGGAAAAGGGTACAACTTGGTAAAAAGCGATGCGACCAGTCCAAGAGGCTCAGACATGCTGCAGTTCTCATATGGCATTTTGAAGTTTTGAAACCAGGTTAGAAAAATGAAGAGGAAGTAAGCAAAAAGTGGGTGCAATCAACTGAATGCCTAAGTAAAGGAGAATGAAGGTAGGGGCCCACAAGGAGATTTGAGAAGCAATGCTACGTCTAACTTTTTGATCTATGCCAACACCTAACATGCAAAACTTTGAGTAGTTGATTTTCTGGAGGGAGACTTTACTAAATGGGTCTAAGTTATGATGGAGATGTGGGAGTGGACAGGGAACTGATTACATAATCTGCATATAGGCCAATTTTGTGGGTATAGCCGCCAATGTCGATGCTCAAAATGAGAGGGTTGGTGTGGCTGCAGTTAGCAAGGGGCTCCATGATCAGGGCAAATATTCGGCGAGAGAGGGCAACCCTATCGAGCTCCATTAGATATTAGGTCAGAATACCTGAGATGGGGACTTTGGCTGAGGGGGAGGAATAAAGGGCCATTATGGCTTGTTAGATGGGTCCAGAGAAAGCAATTTTTTTTTTTTTTTTTTTTTTTTATTGCTTTTAGATAGTTCCAGTCGACTCTATCAAATGCCTTCTCTGCATTAAGGGAGATAAACAGGGTATTTTGTGATGTTCTACCCATTGCAATAAGTCAAAGCGATGTGTGCCATCCGACACTTGTCTGCCAGCCACAAATTCCACCCGATCCATGTGCACCAAATGTGGAATAATGTTTGTGAGATGTGTGGCTCGGACTTTAGCGTAAAGCTTGATGTCTTTATTTAACAAGGAGATGTAGCTAGCAGGGTTGTTGAACAGTTTGCCTGGCTTGGGAATGGTTGTGATAGTAGCCTCTAGAGATTCTGGGGCCGTGTTTCCTGTGGTAACTATGTGGTTGGTTATAGGAGTCAGAGGTGGGGAGTAAGAAGTTTTTTGGGAATTGTTTAATACTCAACGCTGTTGGGGCCTGGGGCTTTGTATAATGGAAGGGAGGCAATAGCTTTTTCAAGTTCTGCTCAGTAGAAAGTGTTGGATAGGGCTTGTAGGTGTTCTGGGGATACTGATGGGATAGATTGTCTAGGAATCTCTTGTCATCTGAGGATGGGGGTGGGGCAGCACCAAGGAGGTGAGATTGTATAGAGTAGCACAATAAGAGCTAAATTGTTTAGTGATTTATCTTTGGGGTTGGTGAGATGGGTATGCGTTTGGGAGGTAAGATATGGGATTTTAGTATTCATGAACTGGTGTTTAAGTTGTTTAGCTAAAAATGTTCCAGGTTTATTATCCTTGGAATTAGGAAGTGTAATTGGAGGCGCTTAAGATGGAAATCAAAATTGTCGTGAAAGTGTTCGCTTAGAATTTGCCTGGCGTCACTTTAATATGGTGTCAAAATGGAGGAAAGGTTGGGTTTTGTTGGCATGTTCAAGGGTGCTAATAGTCGCTCTGTGGTATCATTGAAATTTCCTTTTTTTTTTTTTTTTTCTCTATTTTGTCGGCTCCTAATTTTATTAAGGAGACCTCCTAAGATATGCCTTATGGGCATTCCATGAAAGTAGTGGCAGAATTAGTCACCATTCCCATGTTGGTCAAAAAGTAGTTCACCATTTCAGAGGCAGTATGTTTCTGGCAACCGGGATTAGAAATGAGAGAGGTGTTGAGTCTCCTGTGACGGAGGAGTTTGTGGAACAGAACACACATGGAGAGCAGGAGTACCCACAAAGCTTTTATTGAAAGGCAAGGAAAGTAGAGTTCTGGTAGGCAAAGGGGTAAATCTGTAACACAGGGCTGAACACACTATAGGGATGGCAGAACTCCAGCAGACAAAGAGTTAAGTCAAGCATACAGGACAAAGGGTCCAGGCAGAGCAGGGTTAAGTCCAGCACACAGGACACAGCCAGAGGTATGGTCTCCAGGACGAGGTTGTAGGGTCTGGCCGCAGCTCAGTAGCACCACAGTACAAGGAAGACAGGAGGCAGTTTTTTTTTTTTTTTTCCTTGATTGTTTTGGAGCATACATGTTGATAATCATGGCATGATTGCTTTTTATAGTGGCATTTAAGATCAAATATCTACCATGCAGGTCTACCTCTCCGAGCAAGTTGGCAAAAAACAGTATGAGAATTGTTTTGAGTACAAAGAGGAGGTTTGTGGGAGGAGAAATTAGTTTCCTCTACACATAATATATCTTTGGAATGAGTAAAAGTGTCCTTCCAAATTACAGTTCAGTTTTAAAAGTGGAGTTTAACCCTTTAGCATTAAGGGAAGTTATGGCAAGACATTATGGCTATTGGGCTGGATAGGGTAGTTAAGGAGGATAGGTCACATCTTCTAATTTCACACTCAGAGATAGTAATACAACTACTGTAGCTCACAAGTAACAAGCGATTTTGAGAGCGTTTCAACCATGTAAGCAACTTTAGTCTAAAAAAAACCAAAAACAAAATACAGATAAAATTGGATGTGAACTAGTGATGGGATGCTTTGCACCCTGTTATTCTCAGGTGAGCATGACTTCTAGTGTGCTTATACCTTCTTTCCCCCTGAGACATGTTCTGATGCTTTCTACCTTAAGCACTAAAACGTCTCCCCTGGGACTTTTCAACAGCCACAAATTAAAGTATAAAGTCAATGTCGATCATAATTCCTTAAAACAAAACTTTATTTTATGTTGCAAAGCCCAATGGCTGTCCATCACATTAATACAAAAGTGAGGTTCCAAAAAACATAGTATACAGTGTTATGGATCTGTTTCCAATTCATAATTCCAAATGCGTTTCGACTACATACAAGTCTTCATCAAGGGACATTAAGGACATACCTGCATATAATCAACATGTGGAGGCCATATTCACTATGTGTGAGTTTCCCAGAGGCATCCATGTCCCCACCTGGTCCCTCGGGGTCCCCTAAGAGCCCTAGTGCAGGTCAGGCGCATTGGGCTGCATGCATCCACATCACAACCTTCATTATTTGTGCATTGATCTCAAAGAGACTGATGGGTAGAAGAATGATATACCCAAAAATTGCGTAAGGTCTCGTATCATGTCAGTGCTTAAGCAGCATATCAAGGCAGTCCGTGTTTCTGAGCTGTTATGGCCGAGAACTGTGTAGAGAGTGAGAGAGGAGAAGGGATCCAGCAGTGGGGATGCAGAATGTGCTGAAGCTATGGTTCGTTCTTTCCCTTGAAAGAAATGAATCTACGCTAAAACATCTTGCAGCACAGAAGCAGGAGTTGATTAGGTTTGGTAACACTGGATCTATAGTGATATCAGCTTGGCTTAACTGAGGGAGCAATTTAAAATCTAGTTTTTGGAGATAGGGAATCAAATTGGGGGGGGGGGGGTTAACATTCTCTGGCATGCCCCTAAACTTAATGATCCTTCTGGAATGGTCTTCTAAATCCACCACTTTGCCCTGCAAGAAGTAAATTTTCCTCTGCATGATGGTCAAAGGCATTCACTATTTCATTGTATGCGGTGGTGTTCCGCTGTCACCTGTTCGTGTTTCCAGACTATCAATTCTGTGTATTGTAGTGTGGAGATGGATGAGTGGAACTTATTGCAGAGGTCCCTGTGTAGGGAATGAAGCATCCACTTCAGTGTGTTTTCAGAGGCAGGCTGATCACTAGCAGCGTGGCGAGGAGCGCAGCGCTGCTCTGGTGCCATCTTGACCTGCACGGGCAACGGTGTGACGTCAGTGAGGCAATGCGGCTTGTGGAGCTTAATGTTGTGGTTTTTTTTTTTTTTTCTCTTTTTGGGCATACCGTCCAGGTGCCGTATGAGAGCTCCCCCCTGGTGGGACTGAGGAGTGAAAAGCTGCTGGGAGATGGCAGTGTCCCTGTGTATCCGCTTTCTGTTCTGCCTCCCAACCCCCCCAAGCTCCTGGGTGGATCCCGACCACATGGTTTTCCCAGCCTGGACTGGCTGAGATGTCAGCCGGCACCGGACTTTAGCCTGCTGTCAGCTGAAAACTGGTCACAGGCGTGCAGAACGTTCTGCACTCTGTGATCCACAGAAGTACAGTGAAACGAGCTTTGGCTCTACTTCTTAAGGAGCAGCTCTGCTTTGAATAGCATAATGCTATGTTGATGCAAAGCCACCTGCTGAACACTTGGACTTATCATTCTCTACCTTTCGTGTGCTGCTATTAAAACACTGGTACCTTTAGTTCTACAGAATGTTGTGTAAAGAGCCCTGAAATTGTTTCTCTTTGGGCATAGGAATGCTGTGTGGCACCCCGGACCCTTATATTGTGAACGAATGGATATTTTCTTGTGCGGGAGTACTTGATCGCCCCTAATGACCCTACAAGACATTATTGTAGGTCTGTTCAGCATGTTAACCTTTAATCCCTGCTTGTTTCTGCTTCTTCATCTCCTGCCTTTCTTGCTTAACTACAGGTGTGCTCAAGTGTTCACACCCTGGCAGAAATCGGGAAATTTTTGGCATGGATATTGAAAATGACTGATCATGCCAAAAAGATGTTTCACTAAGGATAGTGATCGTATGAAGGCACTTTTTATCATAGTAGTTTTGGCTCCTGTTTTAAATCGTAATAACAGAAATCACCCGAATGGCCCTGATCAAAAGTTTACATACCCTGGAATTTTTTGTTTGGTACAAACACACAAGGTAACACAGATATTAAAATGACAATTAAAGGTTAACTTTCCACATATGTGGCTTTTTAAAATGCAATGCTCTCACGTGGATGCGCACTGAGCAGGCTAGATAGTAAACCATGGGGAGCAGTAAAGACTTGTGTAACAAGGTAATGGAAGTTTATAAAGATGGAAAATAGTATAAAAAGATATCCAAAGCCTTGAATATGCCAGTCCGTACTATTCACTTAAGAAGTTGAAAATTCATGGATCTCTTGATACCAAGCCAAGACCTGGTAGACTAAGAAAAATTGCAGCCACAACTGCCAGAAACATTGTTCAGGATATAAAGAAAAACCCACAGGTAACCTCAGGAGAAACACAAGTCTCTCTGAAAAAAGACAAAGGAGTTTTCCTAAAGCTGGAGAGTGCAAAAACAGGATAATTTCTGCATAGAAACCCATCATCTTCTAACCTCAGCTTCCAGGATTTATTGCCAAAGCTTCATTGAACAAGCTGATTGGTTTCTATGCAGAAGTGAGCCTGATTTTTGCACACTCCAACCTTGGTAAATAAACCTCAGTGTGGCTGTTTCAGGTAGCGCTATATGACGATGCTTGAGCAAATATTAGCTTCATAATTGAATTGACAGGAAGAAGCCTTTACTGTGCCAACACCACAAAAAAGCCCGGTGAGGGGTGTCAAGGTGGTGTCGGGCATAAAGTAACCGGGAGCCAAACTATGTGAAAATAAATGGCTTCATATGATCACTACCCTTAAATACAGGTGGTTTTTGTTATCAGTCATATTTTCAAAATGTCATGATTTCTACCAAGGTGTGCAAACTTTTGTACCAAACACCCTCAAATTCCCTGAATGTTGGGTTTTGTAGAATGAAGTAGACTTTCAACTGGACTGTGATGACCCTGCCAGAGAATTGGTCTGTTAGTTTGCAAGAGAGGGCCAGAGAATTTTAGTTTTTGGCTACAGGGGGGCTTACTAAATCGCAAAGGCACCTGAATGCTAAGGGCAGCTGACCAGCAGAAAGTTTTAGATACAAACAATACTCTGGTACTGTCAAGGGAAGATGGAACACCATGGCTTCACCAGTAAGGACTAGTGATTTACCTATTATGAGGAGGAGATGGCGTTCTGGGGAGGGTGTATGTCAGAGTGAAAACTTGCAGTCATTTGAAAGGGTCAAAAAGAGGCAAGAAAAAAGAGCTGCAAGGTACAGTGCACTTGCCACTGCAGTGAGGGATTTCCCAAGGCTCTCTAAAGAACAGTTTTCTGTGCCAATGTGAACTTTTTTCCCATGGATTGGGTCTGTTACAAGGCAAATTATTTGGAAGGAGAGGGGAAGCAAAACTGCAAAACCATTAAACAGGCTTTCTTGGCGCACTATGTAGTGACTCTGGACTTTGGTCTTCATTTGGGATGCATGCTATAGCTCTGATAGTTATTTTCTTTTTAAAAGGTGTGTTCACAAGATGGCCCAAGCCACAGGTGTGTTCACAAGATGGCTCAACTACAGCTCAAGAGAAAAGGTGAATTTACTGCAGAGCAAGTAATTGAAGTTTTTCTCAAGGAGCTGGTCCTTTATTTTTTTTAAATGAAATTTTTTTTCACTCCAATGCTCCTGCAGAAAATATGAACATAGGTGCATTGTACAATAACTAAAACTGGCCATTTTGAGCAGGCCACTTCTCGGGGCACTTGCTATCCAGCCTGAAAGTCTGGTAGCAGAGACTGAAGAGTGGCAGCGCTGCCACAGTCATCCCAGTAGGCATCCTCCAACATGTTGGCTGGCTCATACAATTTCACACCTTGCCCACTAACCATCATTATGTTCAGCAGACCTTCCTCCCCACCTTGCCACGTTCAACTCTGAAACATCTGGTACCTCCTGAGGACAACAAGCAACTTGCCAGCTAGCTGTCTGACTGCTAAGTGAATACCCAATTATCGCAAATAGGAATATGAATTGCATAGAGACCTGTACCACTAACAGATTGCAATAATGACCTTATTGGGACAAATTCCCAGGAGTGCGAGTACTAAAACTCCCGGTTATATCCTTAACAATGACGTTTTCAAGAGGTGCTTATTATGAGGGGATGGGGTAATTGGATTTTGAGAATTGGGGAGTTCTTGCACTAGCTGAATGTCAGAGCTGGATCACTTAAAGACCTAAGCAGGTGCTTGGGGGACCCCCACACTTAACAGTGATATCTGCTAGATTTTCTGTTTTTAGCAGTGCCTGAGATGCAGTTGCAGGGTGGTAGAATAATAACCGCACTGTAAAGTGCCGTAGAGCAGTCCGTTCCAGGGAGTGCTCTAGTTTCTTAAGCATGTTCTCTTTGCCCTACTGCCCCTTTCACAAGATGGCAACTTGGGATTGCTGGCTTTAAATATTCATATTCTTCCATTCTTTTTCCGCAGACACTGCTGTCTTTATTGTAGCTTAATGCATGAAACTGCTCTGGCGCTTCCTGTGAGAATGTGACAGTCGAGTCCCTAAACCTGATATATTACAGAAAACACTGGAGTAGTTTCATGCATTAAGCTACACAAGAGACAGGGCTTACACTGAAGTACCCTGAACCGCCAATGCTTTTTAAAGTTTATGTCCGGAATAGGCAAATACTAACTGCAAAAGGCATGTGTTCTTTCTTGATGCTTGTGGTTTTTTTGTGTATTTCCTGCAGATCTGTGCCATAAACCAGCATGCAACTTTGCCTCTGTAGAGGAACATCCTATAATAGAGTGGTCACTGCTGTGCTCTCCTTGTGCAGGGTGACTGGTCTTTATCCACCCCCTGCATTTTTCTATTAGCAGCCTGTACTCTGGCCTGTACTACACTGTGAGGCTGTGCAGGTTGGAGTCCAAGCTCTTGGCTATACTTTACACATCTTCATGGCACAGAGCAGCAGGAGCCCACTGCTGTACCATATCCACTGGCTGTGCTGTCAACCCTGGACAGCACTGACTGTTCATTCACAAATGTAAAAGAACAATAAAAGCTGTTGGGGCTGTGTGATCTCCCTGCTGGCTGCTTGTGAACATATTTGTACAAAGCTCTAACCCATCCCGAGGAGTCCTGTGAGATTGCTGTGATGCCAATGGCCTTAGCCGTCGATCTGGCCACACCCTCTGATGTTTTTGCCCCACCCATAGGGGGCTTGAGGCCATTGGCATCACAGCGTTCTCACAGGACACCTCAGGATGGGTTTGAGCAGTGTCCATCCTTCCTCTTTGAACACTGCCTGGTTCCTGGAATAACTCGGGACGCAGCTCCCCTCTTCCTTGCCAGCGGGGTGATTGTATTTTGTTCAGCCTTGAGTGGTGCCAAAAGCTTGCTACATGGTTCTGAAGGCACTCTGGTTGAAAGGCTGATATAGTTCTTGTAGTAGTACAACAGCTAATGGGAATGGTTATCCTATTTTTTATATAACTTCAAAATTTGTAACCTTGAATACTTCTGTGCAGCTTTGACCTAGTTACCTGATGACTACGTGGCTTTGACTTAACACATTGGCAGAGTAGGAGTGGCAGAACATTTTGACTTTTAAATTTCTTTATATGAGTGAAGTAAAACCTGTGTGCTGGGTAAAGAATTTTGTTTTCCAAGCATTGACAGTGGTTTCGCCTTACTGTTTTTATGAAACCTGGGAGTGGAGCTGCTTCTTTTCAAATCTGGCTGTGTTTGAAGTGTATTGTTTGAAAGTTTTCTGAATTGTGTGTGAAAAAAGGGGATTGAAAAGGTGTAGTGACTCCTGGGTTTATGCTATCCAGGAGTCACTACACCCTTTTCAAACTGTGTGGACTAGGACTTTGGGGATCTCCTGACTTTATAGTTTTCATAGCTGGTTGACACCAGTCCATCCAGCTGTGTGTGTGTGTGTGTGTGTGTGTGTGTGTGTGTGTGTGTGTGTGTGTCTCATTACCATTTTCCATATTCCAGTATATTTGTATTGTGTTTTGCTAAGAAACACATCCAAACACTTTTTGTTTTTTAATTATCGACTATCCCTGCTGACACCACCAACTGTGGAAGAATGTTCCACATCCTTGCCACTCTACTCCTTACGCGGTTTTAGGTTAAACTGCTTCTCGTCAAACTTCATTGAGTGCCTGTGTCGTGTTAAGAGAACCAAGTTGGAATAGTTTACTCTTTGTTGTTCCATCCTAGATTCCCCCAGAGGTTTGTCCCCCTAGTAAGTATCTTGCATTTGTACTTTTAGCTCCCAAGTGCATTACTGTACAATGCTGAATATTAGACCTTATTTGCCATGTAGTTGCCCATCCCTTTATTTTGAGGTAGTCTTGTAAAGTTGCCATATAATGTTTATAGGGTTATTATATTACCCTGCTTAGCTTTGTATCAGCAAACACTGTGCTTGAACTATTTTATACCAACTTCAATATAATTTATGAATATGCTAAATAGAACATTTGAGTACCCCACATACAACTCCAGACCATTCAGAATATATGGTATTTCTCACCACCCTTTGGATGTTCTACTGTAACCAATTTTCTATGCAGGTACAGAACACTATTGTCAATTCCAACAGACCAGAGAAATGTAAATTAAATGTTTTATGGGGCACTGTATCAAATGTTTTGGCAAAAGCCAGTTACACAATGGCCACAGGCCTTCCTTTATCCAAATTACAACTCATCTCAACTCATGTTAACAGGTTGATCTGATAAGAATAATATGTCATAAATCCATGCTGTTACTACTGATGCCATTCTCATAAGCAAATTCTTGAATATGGTCCATTATCATCCCCTCCAATAGTTTACATACTGTTGATGTTGGGCAGACTGGTCTGTAGTTTTCCAGGTATAGATCTGCCATTTTGGATTTTGGCACTGCATTCTTTCACCAGCCAGCTGGTACCATTCCAGTCAGTAAGAAAAAAAAAAAAACTGTTTGACTATAACATAGCCATGTTATGTGTAAGGCGGAGTCTCTGGTGTCATGCTCGGTGGTCCTGGTCTGCTATGTGCAGAAGCTTGGGTCAGTGTGTGATCCCCTATGTTTACTTGATTCAGTATGGTTATCTGTGATTGGTTGTACTCTGCTGGGTAATGTAAGCACATTACTTTTATCTTTTAATAAACCAGGAATTTCTGCAAGCACTAGGAGTATTTTGTTTCTATGACCATTGCTGGTGGTGAAGTGGAAGGAGGAAATGTTAACCATTAAAGTGTTACTAAATCCACAACTGTGAAATCAGTCTGTATATGCAGTAAAGCAGCTTGTTATACTCACTGTGGAACCTAAGGGGTTAATCCTATGCATTGTGTAAAAATGCTGTTTTGATCCTGACTTCTCTGATCCTCCCCTTCTTCCAGTGTCCCCCTCTTATCTCTGATACGACATATCATGCGGAGTCACTCTGCACATTCTCAGTTTGGTATGTATTGCTAGAGTTTATTTTCTCTTGGCCCTGTGCTGGTCACATGCACTGTCCAGACATAGTAAGGGGTCATGCATCCTAGAGAATGAAAACTCCTCCTACAAGCTTTGACCAGTGCTCTGCTGGACACTAATAGAAGTCACAAGACTGCCCCAACTGCTGATGAGGAAAGGTATTCAGTAAGGATGCACTGAAATTTCGGTTGCCGAATTGTTTCGGCTGAAAACAGCTCTTTTGGCATTTTGACGATTTTCTAAAAATACCGACCGGTATAGGTGCCTCGAAAATACCCCTATCCAGGGTCCTTTGCCGGTGCAGTAGAGTAGAGAGACAGTAGATGCAGCTGTGGCAACTTGGTTCCTCCATACTCTGTTCTCAATGGGGAGAGATGTGGGTTGTCCTGCCCCTCCTCCTACAGGAGGGAGGCGCAGCTGTGCAGTGATCCTTTGGCTGTGCAGTAGGGAAGAGAGTAGGTGTGGCTGTGGTAACTTGGTTCCGCCCTCCCCAGGGAGAGATATGGGTTGCGCTGTCCCCTCCTTCTACAGGAGGGAGGTGTGGCTTCACAGGGATGCCCTGGCGCACGCCGAGTGTTAGTGGAGGTGTGGCTGGGAGAATGACAGCTCCCTCTTGAAGCTATAGTGAATGGGGGAAAAAAGCTGGTAAATTAAAAATAACAGCAGTGACATATAGGGGCAACCCAGTGAGTGAGCCTGATTGTATACACTGCTCCCTCACTGTATACAGTGAGGAAGAGAAGTATTTGAACACCCTACAATTTTGCAAGGTCTCCCACTTAAAAATCATGGAGGGGTCTGAAATTCACATTGTAGGTGCATTCCCACTCTGAGAGACAGAATTTAAAAATCACATTTGTATGTTTTTTTTTTTTTCTTTTTTTTTAAAGAATTTATTTGTCTTGCACTGCTGAACATAAGTATTTGAACACCTGAGAAAATCAGTGTTAATATTTGGTACAGAAGTCTTTGTTTGCAATTACAGAGGTCAAACGTTTCCTGTAGTCCTTGACCAGGTTTGCACACACTGCAACAGGGATTTTGGCCCACTCCTCCACACAGATCTCCTCTAGATCTGTCAGGTTTCGGGGCTGTCGCCGAGCAACACTGAGTTTCAGCTCCCTCCAAAGATGTTCTATTGTATTTAGGTCTGGAGACTGGCTAGGCCACTCTAGATCCTTGATGTGCTGCTTACGGAGCCACTCCTTGGTTATCCTGGCTGTGTGCTTCGGGTCGTTGTCATGTTGGAAGACCCAGCCATGACCCATCAATCCTCTGAGGGAAGGAGGTTGTTGCTCAAAATCTCACAATAAATGGCCCCATTCATCCTCTCCTTAATACAGTGCAGTTTTCCTGTCCCCTTCGCAGAAAAGCACCCCCAAAGCATGATGTTACCACCCCCATGCTTCACAGTAGGGATGGTGTTCTTGGGATGCAACTCATTCTTCTTTTTCCTCCAAACACGACGAGTGAAGTTTAGACCAAAAAGTTCTACTTTGGTCTCATCTGACCACATGACTTTCTCCGATGCCTCCTCTGGATCATCCAGATGGTCATTGGAAAACTTCAGATGGCCCTGGACATGTGATGACTTGAGCAGGGAAACCTACCGTGCAATGCATGATTTGAAACCATGACAGTGTAGTGTTCTGCCGACAGTGACCTTTGAAACTGTGGTCCCAGCTCTCTTCATGTCATTGACCAGCTCCTCCCTTGTAGTTCTGGGCTGATTCCTCACCTTTCTTATCAGTGATACCCCACGAGGTGAGATCTTGCATGGAGCCCCAGTCCGAGGGAGACTGACAGTCGTCTTTAGCCTCTTCCATTTTCTAACCATTGCTCCAAAAGTTGATCTATTTTCACCAAGCTGCTTGGCAATTGCCCCGTAACCCTTTCCAGCCTTGTGGAGGTCCACAATTGTCTCTGGTGTCTTTTGACAGCTCTTTGGTCTTGCCCATGGTAGTAGTTGGTGTCTGACTGACTGTGGGGTGGACAGGTGTCTTTAAAGAGCTCAGACGGGTGCTACTAAGTTAGATTAATGAGTGGAGTAGAGGTGGACTTTTTAAAAGACTCAGTAACAGGTCTTTGAGAGCCAGAATTCTTGTTGTTTCTTAGGTGTTCAAATACTTATGTTCAGCAGTGCAAGACAAATTCTTTAAAAATCATACAATGTGATTTCCTGAATTTTTTTTTTTTTATTTTTTTTTTATTCTGTCTGAGTGGGAATGCACCTACAATGTGAATTTCAGACCCCTCCATGATTTCTAAGTGGGAGAACTTGCAAAATCACAGGGTGTTCAAATACTTCTGTTCCTCACTGTACACTGCTGCCCTCTCCTTGCACACTGCCCCCCACCCCTTACAAAGAGGACCTGTCACCCCTATGTTATCACATAGGGAACTATTGGTCCCCTATGTGATGGCAATAAAATCATAAGTTAAAAAATAAATAAAAATACACATTAAAGTTAAAAAAAAAAAAATAATGCATCACATACTAGCACATTATAACAGACTTGCTTTAGAATGAAGCAAGGCGTGCTGACAGGGCTTCCATCTTCACCCGGTCTTCCTTCTGGGTTCGTAGCCTTCGGCTGTTCGACTAGCTGAGCCACGAGCATGCGTGCGGAAGTTACGACCGCAGCACATCTCTCTCAAATTAAGAGTGCAGTGCGCATGTGCTGGTGATGTCAGCGGCTGCTACTATAGTAAACCTCTCCTAAATGGTGCACATTGAGGACATGTTTACTATACTGTACCTACAGGTAAGCCTTATTTTAGGTACAATTCTATGAGAGGTTTACTACCACTTTAATCTGTCTGCTCGTTGCGCATGCCATGTTCAGGGGGACCTACTAGACTAATATTGAATCCCCTCATATGAATGGTTTTCTTGATCCTCCAAACCTCTCTAGTGTAGAAACAGATTGTTGCAGCAGATTGGTGGTAGTGAATCCTGCACTTTGGCTGTTGTGCAACAACAGAGCTTGGGGTCTATGCACACAGGGCTTAAACGCTGCTTCTAAAGGAGTTCATGTAGAAGCAGCCCAGTGTTATCCTAGGTATCCATGCACATTAGGACGTTTTTAGCGGTATGTTTTTTGAGCTGAGTTTTCTGGCAGAAAAGAAGCTAAACTCTCCTAAATGCCTGCACAAAAACGCTCTATATTGAGGTGAATCCTTCATTTTGGCCTAAATTTATAAAGAAATTTGATTATTAAAAATTTTTTTTTACTGTTTTTATAGCAAAAAGTCAAATTATTAGTTTTGAAAGAAAAAGTTTTAGTTTATAGCCCAGTGAGGACCCTAAATGTGTTGAAGCGGTGAATCCTTCTCTGTACAGCGTTCTCTATGCAGGAGGAGAAATGCTTTAACCGCTTCCCTGCCACGCTATGGCAGAACTACTGCTACAGCCAGCAGGGCTGCGCAAAATCACGTGTGTTTATGTATGTATGATACATTTTGGCCTAAATTTATGATGAAGGGTTTTTCTTTTTGCAAAAAAGTGTTTTCAAAATTTTTTTTTTTGTTTTCTAGCGTAAAAAATACAGTCAGGTCCATAAATATTGGGACATCGACACAATTCTAACATTTTTGGCTCTATACACCACCACAATGCATTTGAAATGAAACTAACAAGATGTGCTTTAACTGCAGACAGTCAGCTTTAATTTGAGGGTATTTACATCCAAATCAGGTGAACAGTGTAGGAATTACAACAATTTGCATATGTGCCTCCCACTTGCTAAGGGACCAAAAGTAATGGGACAGAAAAATAATCATAAATCTAAATTTCACTTTTTAATACTTGGTTGCAAATCCTTTGCAGTCAATTACAGCCTGAAGTCTGGAACACATAGACATCACCAGACGCTGGGTTTCATCCCTGGTGATGCTCTGCCAGGCCTCTACTGCAACTGTCTTCAGTTCCTGCTTGTTCTTGGGGCATTTTCCCTTCAGTTTTGTCTTCAGCAAGTGAAATGCATGCTCAATCGGATTCAGGTCAGGTGATTGACTTGGCCATTGCATAACATTCCACTTATTTCCCGTAAAAAAACTCTTTGGTTGCTTTTGCAGTATGCTTTGGGTCATTGTCCATCTGCACTGTGAAGCGGCGTCCAATGAGTTCTGAAGCATTTGGCTGAATATGAGCAGATAATATTGCCCGAAACACTTCAGAATTCATCCTGCTGCTTTTGTCAGCAGTCACATCATCAATAAATACAAGAGAACCAGTTCCATTGGCAGCCATACATGCCCACGCCATGACACTACCACCACCATGCTTCACTGATGAGGTGGTATGCTTAGGATCATGAGCAGTTCCTTTCCTTCTCCATACTCTTCTCTTCCCATCACTCTGGTACAAGTTGATCTTGGTCTCATCTGTCCATAAAATGTTGTTCCAGAACTGTGAAGGCTTTTTTAGATGTCGTTTGGCAAACTCTAATCTGGCCTTCCTGTTTTTGAGGCTCACCAATGGTTTACATCTTGTGGTGAACCTTCTGTATTCACCCTGGTGAAGTCTTCTCTTGATTATTGACTTTGACACACATACACCTACCTCCTGGAGAGTGTTCTTGATCTGGCCAACTGTTGTGAAGGGTGTTTTCTTCACCAGGGAAAGAATTCTTCGGTCATCCACCACAGTTGTTTTCCGTGGTCTTCCGGGTCTTTTGGTGTTGAGCTCACCGATGCGTTCCTTCTTTTTAAGAATGTTCCAAACAGTTGTTTTGGCCACGCCTAATGTTTTTGCTATCTCTCTGATGAGTTTGTTTTGTTTTTTCAGCCTAATGATGGCTTGCTTCACTGATAGTGACAGCTCTTTGGATCTCATCTTGAGAGTTGACAGCAACAGATTCCAAATGCAAATAGCACACTTGAAATGAACTCTGGACCTTTTATCTGCTGATTGTAATTGGGATAATGAGGGAATAACACACACCTGGCCATGGAACAGCTGAGAAGCCAATTGTCCCATTATTTTTGGTCCCTTAACAAGTGGGAGGCACATATGCAAACTGTTGTAATTCCTACACCGTTCACCTGATTTGGATGTAAATACCCTCAAATTAAAGCTGACAGTCTGCAGTTAAAGCACATCTTGTTTGTTTCATTTCAAATCCATTGTGGTGGTGTATAGAGCCAAAAATGTTAGAATTGTGTCGATGTCCCAATATTTATGGACCTGACTGTATATGCACAGGTGATCAAATACCACTGAAAGAAAGCTCTATTTGTGGAGTTAAAAAAAAAAAAGTACATTTAATTTGGTTGCAGAGTTACATAACCACACAATTGTCAAAGTAACGCAGCGCCGTATCGCAAAAAATGGCCTGGTTAGGAAGGGGGTTAAATCCTCTGGAGTGCAAGTGGTTAACTGTGCTCTTTTTGGAAATTGCATAATACATGGATTTACAAAGTATTGTTATACCAAAACACAATGTGTTTTGCAGCTTACAGTTTTTAAATGTGGGGGCTGCATTTATTTTGTTTTCTAAGGTGTGTGTTTTTTTTTTTTTTTTTTTTTTTTTTTAAAAAACTGACAATCTGGCTAGTAAGTCTGTTGTTCTTCAACTTCTTTTAACTAACTTTCCTTTAAATCTTTATCCCCAAAAGAATGACTTTTGCTGTAAATGCATAAACACGTTTTCTGGAGTTCAGGTTTCATTTGTTAGACTAGCAGATTTAAATATACTTTACTAACACTACCCTCTCCCGACTGATAATGTTGCTGTCCAAGGCTGTCTCCATTGCTCCTCCATCTAGAGTGAATACAACCTAAGAAAAAGCTTAAAAAAAAACTAATGCAGCCACCACATTTAAAGAGTAACTACACTTTTTTTTTTTTTTTTTTTTTTTTTTTTTTTTTTTGAAAAAAAGAAAAAAAAAAAAATCTCCTGTGTGATCAATGTACATTGCAAGGATTTTATCAAACGTTATTATTATTCTGCTATGAAGATAGAGGTTTGATTATGTCAATGTGCAGTGGATCTGAAAATTACATAGAAAAAGTAACCCTTTTATGACCTGATAATGCTTGGGTATATCACTTACTACACTTGCATACAAACCTCCAAATGTATGGTGACTGCACCCCAGGTTCCCCTGAGGGAGAACTTGGGGACCCCTTAGGAACTGGAAGAGAAGCAAATGTAGTAGGAGAAAATGGGACTAAACATTCAGTAAGGATACTGTATAGATTTATAGGGGTGTGGAAAATAAAAAAAAAAAAAAGTACTTTTCCACGGGACTAAACTGGGGTTCCAATCTACTTGTCATAATAAAAAAAATTAAATAAATTTTAACCAAAACCGTATTTAAATCTGAGGTGCCGATTTGTGTTCTCGTCAGTTAAAGGGTGTGTTGGGCTCCCAACGCTCAGCAGAAACACATCTGCTGAGCGAGTAAATGAGGTACTGACCCCAGTGAAGAAGTACAGTATTCCTGTAGACTGTTGGTGTAATATGCCTGCCTGTACATTGTACAAGCCGTCAGTTTTGCACTGACGGGACCCATTGAGCGCTCTGGTAGTTCATAGAGAACTACAAGCTGACATCTACAAAGGATGTCGGTTTTTGTAGTTCATTCATTCACAGAACTCTGTAAATGACGACTGCATAGCTGCTCTTAAAGTGGCAGTTAGTATGGGGAACATCTCCCTGTACTGCTGTCATATAGAGGGCCCGGATCACTGAGCTGCTGCAGGAGCATGTTACCCTAAAAATTGCTGTAACATGTCCCCGAAGGTGAACTCTTACTTTAACCCTTTTTCTGCCAGAGCTGTGTTTGTTGAGTCTTCCCCACACGTGTTTTAAAAAACATTTAGGCCTTAAGATTGCATAAAACCCCCATTAACATTATATATTTTCTGAAACTAGACACTCTCGTCTAGAGAAAATATTTCCAATTTGTCGCACTATTACAGCAAAGAAAGGGGTCACAAGAAACACAAATTACTCGATGAGGTTATACCAAGTAAATACCCAACATATCAAACCTTTAATTTTGTGTGCACTTGAAAAAAGGAGACAAACTTCAGTACACTATATTTTCTATAGAAAACACTTTAAGTCCCCCTATAAATCATCAGTTTAGCTTTATGGAGGAGGTCTTGTGCTAGAATTATTGCTCACATTCTGGTGTGCACGTGTATCGCAATCCACTTTTCCATATGTAGGATCCCCCAACGCGCATGTTTACTGTTTACGCTTGTATATGTGGGGGGGGCTTTTTTTTTTTTTTTAAACAGGTTCTCTTTAATTAGACATCCAAGGTCTAAAACACCCTACCTGTCTCCTCTGAATGTAATGCAGTGCAGATTGCACTACGTTATACTCTTTCCCGGCTGGGGATGTTCATCTGTTGTGGCGGCGTTGGTTGTTGGTACTTGTATAGTGCCATCAATTTACGCAGCACTTTACATATATATTGTACATTCACATCAGTCCCTAACCCTCAAGGGGCAATCTAAGGTCCCTAACTTACATTCATACATACTAGGGCCAGTTTAGACAGGATCCAATTAACCTAGCAGCATATCTTTGGAGTGTGGGAGGAAACCGGAGAACCCAGAGGAAAGCCACGCAGGCACAGGGAGAACATGCAAACTCCAGGAAGGTGGTCCCGTGGTTGGGATTCGAACTGACAACTCATGGGGCCCCTGGGCAATAGGGGATCATGGGCCCCTGTGTCCTTGCACAAACTCAAAAAAGCCTATGAAAAAGGTACTGGGCATCTCATGGGGCCCCCTACTGACCCGGGCATTCGGGCAGTGCCCCAGTTTCCAAATGCTCAGTCCGCCCCTGCTGACAACCCTAGTATTGCAAGGTGGAAGGGCTAACCATTTTAGCCACTAACATTCGTGATTAAAAATAAAGGGACAGGGTAAAAGGGGGGAAAAAAGTATTTTTTAAAACTACTCCACTCCCCTGTGCTCATGCACGAACACGCTTGTTGATCCCACATGCATATGTAACCGACGATTGCGCCACATGTGAGGTATCACCGCAAACGTCAGGGCAAAAGCAAAAATTTTAGCACCAGACCTCCTGTGTAACTCTGAACTGGTAACTTGTAAAGGCCCCCAAATTTGTGTTTTTTTTTTTTGTGCTGTTCCACTGGCATACACAATTTTACATTCAAAACGCCAATAATTCATGTGTCAGTGTGTTTTGTATACCATTTATTTGTATATAGAATTGCTGTCCTTTTCCATACTCCTGATTTTAAGTGAGGCATCCTGTGAAACACATTGAGGAATACAGCTCCCTCTGAATATCCCAATACAGACACATCTTTGCAGAAAGTTTATGCACCGTTGTATATTATTTCCATGTTATATGCAATGTTAACATTTTTGGGATACTAAGGGCGTGTTTCCCTATGAGGGAGTTGCATCTCCCTGTAATTGGACAGAGGAAATTTTTATCAATTATGTTCTGCAAATTGGTTTTTGCAGATTATTGATATTGATAACATATAAATAAATTCTATTAATAAAACATCAGTTAATGTAGATGCACTTGCAGTGTTCTGAGGAAACTTGCAGGGTCTTCATCCCTTTTCGAAGTAGCCCATTGGGAGTATCTCACCTGAAATTAAATTTTGCATAGGATGCCTAAAATATTCTATATTAATGCAGAACAAAATCAGAATTTCCTGCTTGTGCAATTGGATCACAATTTCTGGGTAAGTTGTGTGTGCTGAAGGCCTTCAGGTTGCCTTATTGTATTGGATTTTACAGAAAATTAGAGCGCTGCAGATTGAAAAGGAAAGTTCACTTTTAAAAACATTCAGTTACAATATGGAGTGTTTTGGTTTTGTGTTTTTCCCCTATTGAAGTGGTTACCCTTTTTTTATTGGTAATCTGCGATATATAATAAATGTGTGTGGTGTGTGGTTTTTTTCCGTTTTTGTTTTGTTTTTTTTGTTTTAACACTGCTTTAATACAGTGTCCAGTAACAATAATAAATGGAATGGTGGGGGGGGAAAAAAAATCAATTGGGGTCAAAAGACCTGAACCTAAAATTATGCCTTGCACTCTCTACCTCTTTAATGGGTCTGTGCAGATACTCAGGCAAGAGCTCACTTTGCCCAACAATATATAGATCTGGAGCTGAGTGAAGGCACATCTGGGACAGTCCTAATCTGATCTAGGATGATTAGAGGGTGTGGACACATTTCCTACAGGACCAGCGGCATCCCCCCTCGTGGTGTATGGAAGATTGCAGTGCACCCAGTAAAAATGCATGGGTCGCACATCCCCCAAGGCAGGCACTGTTCTGCATAAGTGTCTGTAGATTTGGGCTGCAGTTCACCTTTAACATTGTAGCTACCAATATTTCCTCTGAGTGTTTGGGCTACCTATCCATAGACCACTAAGGTACAATTGTAACGTTTTTTTTTTTTTTTTTCCCTTGTTTAAAGTTTGTGAAAATGATTGTTTTTAGATAAGCTATAAAGCCTAAGTCATGCCAAGATAGATATACTTCAGCCAAGTGCTCCATCTGGAGGACATTGCAGGTAAAACAGTCATTGCTTAAGTTCTCTAGCTAAGTGGTTGGTGAAAATTGAGACGTTAGTCTTTAGAGGAGTTTGATGAGCAATTTCACCGAGAAAGAACAGCAAGCCAAGTGTTTGACCACTGTGTGTGTGTGTATAATTTGTGTGTATATGTATATAGTGCGTGTATGTGTGTGATATAGAGAGAGAGAAATAGGATATATATCTATCTCTCTATCACACACCATAAAAAAAAAAAAAAAAAATGTATGTATGATCTGCCTATCTTGAATTTTACAGCATTCTTGCAGCAGAATTCCATTCTAAGCAGTGAACAGAGCTCAAAATAAGTGTACCGTACTGGTGAACATTGGTACACAATATTCAGATGTACAAAATAATTTACTGCTATTTTTCGTTCTTAGAAATTCCAGTTTTACCAGCAGTAAGAATACCTGAAATCAAGCAGCACAAGGCAATATTTCATAGCCATAAGGAGAATTGATGGGTTTATGGCTATTTTTCAAATACATATGATTTCATTCCTACTAACCAAATACTTGTCAGGTTTGGATGATTAGAAGGCTAATGGTGCCCATTTTATCGTTTTTGTCATTTTGTTCACTCCAGTTATCTAGACCATATTTGCTTCCTCTCCATATTTCATGGTGCGTTTTTTTTTTGTTGTTTTTTTTTTGTTTTTTTTATATAAATGTACTAGCTTTGCCTTCTGAACTTTGTTTAATGAGACAAACTAAACTTGGCAAACCTTCTGTGACTTTCAGAAACATAATAAAAATCAAGCTGAAATCTAGTGTACTCCTAACAGAGAAACAAATGTATTTTGAAACACTACGGCATTTTCCTGGCAGCTTTTTATTCCAGTTTTTTTCCCCTCATGCACCATTGGCCGAGCAGCTGAAAGTACTGTATTATAACCGGAAACCAGGGCATTTATGATTGAGTTCCTGTTATTGACTTGCTTGAGAGAAATGCCAAGTTTTAGCAGACTTCGTACAGTAGACTCACTGTTTGAATGCTCTTATGATACTCCAGATGGGTTTTTAAAATTCTTTCTTGGTAAATTAAACATTTCTCTTATAACGTACACAAATGATGTCCAGCCTGATACTTAAAAAAAACAAAAAAACAAAAACAAAAAAAAACAAAACTTATGGTTATTTTAAATGTTCTTGAAGTTTAAAGAGTTGAATAACCCTGTTAAGGTTGTTTAGATCTTTTAACAAAGTAAAGAATAGAGTATAACATTGTGGTCCTACAGTATTTCGGTGCTTTTTATAGGGATTTTTTTTTTCTAACTTCTTACTCAGATGTATGTTATTGCCTTATCAATTGTTTGGCCCCCTTTAGCAACTTTAGTGTCTGCGTAAAATTGGCAGAATGCCTATCATGTTGAAATTTACATACAGTGGGACCATGGAGAATGAATAGTGTATGAGACATACAGATTATAGCAGCAAAAAAAAGGAATAGCATACTTTTTTGGAGTTTAAAGTGAATAAAGGCAATTAAAAAGAAAGTTACTTGCCTGCTCTGTGCAGTGGTTTTGCACAGAACAGCCCCGTTTCTCCTTCTCTTGGGTCCATTGCCGGCATTCTTGGCCCCCTCCCTCCTGACGAGTGTCCCCAGAGCAAGCAGGTTCACTCCTGAGCCACTTGCTCTAGTGTCCACACACAGAGCTGTGGCTCGGCCCTGCCCCTTCTCTCCTCATTCGCTCACTGGCTGTGATTGACCGCATCGGGAGCCAAAGACTCTTGCTGCGGTCTCAGCCAATGAGGAGGGAGAGTCCCCAGGGAGCTGGAGATCTCATGCACATCGCTGGATTGCAAAGGGGCTCGGGTAACTATTATGGGAGCTAGGGGCTGCTGCAGTTTTTTACCTGTCACAAGTTAGCTTGCAGCCGCTTATGTGTTCTTCACATGTGTGTTTTGTCTGTGCTCATCTATGGGCGTCATCTGCTATTCCCTGGGTTTTATGTCCTTCTCTTCCATCACTTCCTGTCCTGCCTCCTTGTCTGCCTGTCTATTTAAGATGTGCTCAGACTGGGCCACATTGCCTGAGCAACTTCGTGTTGTTGGAGCTCCTGTGTTGTCTCTGTGTACTGACCCCGGCTTCGTTCCTCGCCTTGCTAGTTTTCCACCTGTCCTGACCTCGGCTTGCCCATTGGATTCCCTGTGCCGTCTCCCTTGCACCCTGCTCCCGCTAGCGGTCTCCTCCACCTCAGCTGGGTGTACCTGGGGGCCGCGACCTGGTCCCAGCCTGCTGCAAGTCCATCCCCACCATCAGGGGCTTAGATTCTGTGCCCTGGGGAACCCCAAGCTGTGGTTTTATAGAGCTCACTACCATAGACGTGACTGTTTGCTCAGGCCATGAGCTCTGTGGAGGCAACGCAGCCTGTCCTTGAACAACTTCAGGCTTTGGCGCTGAGAGTCGAGATCCAGCAGGCATTCCAAGAACAAATCATGCACTGTCTGCAGGAACTCTCCTCCCGGTTGGATCACCTACAGGTTGCATCCACTTCCTTACCCTCTGTTTCGGCCCCTGTTTCGGTTCCCGCTATTCCTCCTTCCGCTGTTCCGCTAAAAAAAGTTATAATCCGACACCCACAGTTGATCAAGAGGAAGGCAAAAACCCAGCTAAGCATTACCCAGTTTGCTCCTGCAGGGAGAAAAATTCCTTCCTGATCCCCCGAGAGGCGATCGGATATTCCCTCGATCAACTATACCTATAAATGTTAGTATCCAGTTACTGTATATTCTGTGTATCCAAGAAATAATCCAGGCCTTTTTTTAAAGCAATCCACTGAGCTGGCCAGAACCAACTCATGAGGGAGTCTATTCCACATTTTCACAACTCTTACAGTGAAGAAACTTTTCCATGTTTTGGAGATTAAATTTCTTTTACTCCACACGTGAAGAGTCATTGTCCTCTGTGGTGACCTCAGGGTGAATAGCTCTACACCGAGTTCACTGTATGAACCACTGATGTATTTATACATGTTGGTCATATCCCCCCTTAATCTCCTTCTCAAGAGAATAAATTCAGCTCCTCTAATCTTTCCTCATAGCTGACCTCCTCCATGCCTCTTATCAGTTTGGCTGCCTTTCTCTGTACTTTCTCCAGTTTCCCAATGTTTTTTTCTTTCGCTCTCGCTCTCTTTTTGTTTTTCTCTTATTTTTTTAGGAAAATGAAATTAAAAATTCACTTTTTTTTTTTTTTTTTTTTTACATACTGTCAGGGACACTTTTTACTCCTTTTTTTTCTTTTTTTTTTTTTTTTCTTTTTTTGTGATTTGGCCACGACTAATCACATGACAGATGGGTTGTGATTGGCCCAGCCTGTGCATGTGACCATTCACCACTAGACACAGTTGTATACAATAGATGGCATGAAAGTAAGCCATCCATTGTATACAACGGTCATGTGACCTGCTGTTGGTCGCAGCAGGTCACATGGTACTGGCAATGGGGCCATTACACAGATCTGTCATCGGTTGTGACCGAGGTACGCAGCCGGTGACAGATCTCACCACAGCGTGGCCCTGCGGGCATATGCAAAGTGCATTCCGGGAAGGATGTCCTATGAAGCCTTCCCAGAGGGACGAAGTGTTCGCCCGGCCATCTTTTGACCATAGGCTGGGTGGTAAGTGGCTAAATATAGGCATCACATTGGCTTTACGCAATCCAGTGGTACTATGCCAGTCATTAAAGAGTCCCTAAAACCTTTAAACAATGGCTTTGAAATGACAGAGCTCAATTCTTTAAGGACCCATGGGTGCATGCAATCCGGTCTAGGTGCTTTATTTATCTTCTGTCTAAATATTTCTGGATCATGTCAGTTGTGAGCCAATGTGGATCATCTAGAGCTGTCAATACCATGCCCATTATGGACAAGAGCTCTCCCATGCTCCTTTTTGTATACAGAGCTGAAGAAGGTATTTAATAAATTTGCCTTGCCTTGTCTTTGTCCCCAGTCACCCACCCGAGATTATTTTGTAAAGGACCTATATGTTCGAACCAGACCTTTTTACTATTAATATATTTGAAGACTTTTTTGGGGGCTTGTCCTATCTTTTGCAATCTGTCATTCATTTTCAATTTTTGCGGCCTTTATTTCCTTTTTTGCATATTCTGTTATATTGTTTGTAATGTTTGATAGCGTTCCTTTGTTTTTATATTTAATAAAAGCGTTTACCTATAGCTTTTTTTAACTTTGGCCCTAAGCCACATAGGTTTGATTTTTAAACTTGTTACCCATGGGAATATATTTTGCAGTGTGTTCATACTCTTTGAAGAACTCCAATTTCTGTATTGTGTTCATTGATGCCAATATTCCCTCCCAGTCCAAGTTTTGGAGAGCAGCTCTTAGCCTTGGAAAATTAGCTCTCTTAAAATTGAGTGTTTTTTTTTTTTTTTCCCCCATTTGTGCTTTTGCTTAACAATAACTTAAACAATAAATTAAATCATGTTATGGTCACTGCTACCCAGTTTTTTTTTTTTTTTTTTTAAATATGGACATTCGTAATAATCTCTGCATGGTTTGAGATTTCCAGGTCCAGCAGAGCATCATTCCTAGTTGGGACCTCTATGAACTGTACCATAAAATTGTCCTGTAATAGGTTTTATAAATTTTTGCCATTTAACTGTTCCTGCAGTACCATTACTCCAGTCAATTTCCAGGTAGTTACAATCCCCCATTATCACTGTCCCAGCCCTTGCAGCCCTTTTGATCTGTGCAAGGAGCTGACACCCCCCCCCTTCTCATTAACACTCGGAGGGCTATAGCAAACTCCCATTTTTACCTTAGTATGCACCCCCATGTGCAGGTCCACCCATAATGCTTCAGGCTCATCATACTCTCCATCAACTAGGTCCTCTTTCACACACACTCTGCGATCACTTCTCACATAGAAGCAGACACCACCACCTTTCCTTTTTACCCCGTCTCTCCGAAAGAGAACCTATATCCAGGAATATTAATGGCCCAGTCATAAAGAATGAAGCCAAGATTCAGCAATTCCAATTAAATCATAGTTCTGTTCATGCACCAAAGATTCCAGCTTTTATTGCTTGGCAGACTTCTGGCATTGGTGAACAAACACTTTAATTAATTGACACCTTGTGCACACATATGTTGCATATTTTCTATTTTCATACAAATGGTACCAATTCCAATGGTTGTTTGTAACATGGGAACCTTCTTATCTGCCATAGCCCTCCCCCCATCTTTCCCCTTTCCACCCACCAATAAGAATGACCCCTGTCTAATCTGTCTACCCCATTATAATGGCACAGGTCGAATGACAGCTACAGTGCTGTTGTCCAGTCCTGGGAGGGCGTCATACGGGGGGCACGCACCCTGCGATCCCTGTGTCCTATGGGCACAAATGATCACATGATGTGGTAAAAGGCCAATCAGTCAGTGCCCAGCAGTGCTGCCTCATCAATGCACATCAGTGAAGGAGAAAAATTACCTCTTTCTATTATAAAAGTTTGCAAAGAACACTTTTTTCAAATTTTTTTTGCTCTTGTTTTGTTTATAGCGCAAAAAAACTCTATTTGTGTGGGAAAAAAAGATAAAAATATCATATGGGTACAGTGTCTCATGATGGTGCAACTGTCATTCAAAGTGCGATAGCGCTGAAAATTTGACCTGGGCAGGAAGGGGGTGTAACTGCCCAGCAGGCAAGTGGTTAAAAAGTGATTTAAAAAAGTAAGTTTTTAGCAAGACCCAAAGAAAATAAAACCATTACAAGTACCAACAATCACAAGCAGTCAAAAGTAAAACTGTTTTTCTCTCTCCACTCAAATTTCCCACTGTTTTTAGCTATCAGCCAGCAAAAAAGTGCCAGACATCAAATGTGTGGATGGTGGTATAGTCAGCTTCTCGTTCAACACGCTGTTTGGATGAAAAAATCTGACCTCTATGGGCTGCCTGAAGGGGTTTTACAATTCTCTCAAGAACCAAAAAAGAGGCTTTAATTTGGTTTGGATAGTGTTTAGACACTGTCAGGTTTTTGTCATCTGTATCCCTGCTGGGAAGATTCAAACTTTTGTTCTGGTGATCATTGTCACAGAGGGATGGTAAGGGGGAATCCAAAATGTTGTCACCAGAACAAAAGGCAAGGGGAAATCCTTCAATTAGAACAATATGTTCTGGTGTCAGTAATGAATGAATACTGTAAGTGTATTCCAGTGCTCCTACTATTATCAAACCTAATAAATACTAGCTATAGAAGTGTACAAACTATGAAATAATTGAAATGATAATCAGATGCAATAACCAAATTTTAGTGCAAATAATCCTCCGTATATCCACTCTGAAGATGATTCCTCATCTTCCCCAATATGTTCTTGCAATAATGTGGTTGGTGCGAACTGTGTTTAAACAGTTTCCTATTACCGGTACTCTGTCTTCTACCAACTTCATAAACCGCGCACACCCTAAAAAAGTAAGTATTCACCAGACGTATTGACCACATATCTCTAAGTTGGTCAAAATGTATGTTGGTTTGATCCACTTGCTTTTTATTCATTTTTTTTTTTTTTCCCTCCTCCAATGTGCAGGTTCTCCCTTTTCGGCACCAACTCAAGAAAAAAAAAAAAAGAGTACTGGGAAACTGTTTAAACACATTTTTGCACTGAACATATTTCCAAGGACATGGTCTTGGTAAATGAGGAATTGTTTGAGTGGCTTTTGATACATGCACAGGTTTATTAAGCGCTGTATAAAAGATTAAAATAAAAAAATATATATTTATTTTTTTTTACTATTCAAAGCAAACTCCCCATCTATCCATGTCTTTATGCTTTTCTTTGCTGAGGAATAGCTTTGAAAAACACCCCAAAGAATTTCTGGCAGTGGCCATCTTGAGTAAGGGCAGATTTTTGACAATTTGCTTCCTGAAATCCTTCTGCCCTTAGCCCAGGCATGCAGGCAGGAGTGTGTGCTTAGCTGAGAATACCCCTCCTGAAGACTCCTGGGATGTATGGAATCATTTTGCCTAGACTCCTGGGAGCTTGGCTAGGCCTGGAAGCTAGAAAGTGTAGATATGCAGCTATGATTAGTAAATAGTGAGGAAAATCTATCATAAGAATTTAAATATGGTCAATGTTGATTGAGAGAGTGAAGTTTTGCTTTTAAAGGATACGTTCACCTTTGTAACCTGTTCCCATAGGTGCAGCCACGCCCGCTGAATGAATGCATGAACTGGAAGTTCCAACAGACTAAGCAGCTGTGGGCTTGTAGTTTTCAGTGAACTACCATGGCACTGTGGTAGCTCATTGCAGCTTCCTGTC